>NW_027632596.1:1592734-1642702 GCF_902686455.1 Sciurus vulgaris
TTGCTGACCTGACTATAACTTTAAGGAGGCTGAAGTCTGGCTTATATTGGAGCCACTCTAACATGCAGTAAGGTGGGATGCAGAGCCTTATCTGAGTTAAGGAATGGCCCCTCACAAATCTTAAGTGTTGTAATTCTGATGGTGAGTTTGACTTCCTTAAATATCATTTTAAGTTTATATATATTGTTTTCTGAGTCTATATGAGCATTAGTGAACACAATTTAACATTATAACCAAAACACAAATCAAAGAATGGCTGAGAGAGCTCTTAAATTTTCTTTTGTGTGGAAAAGTGACAAAATGTTTATGTTGCCTGATATTAACCTTTAAAGAAATCAAACTCTCACTAATTTTAAGAAATACATTTCATTTGAAATTTTTTATCTCGGTGGAAAAAGTAAAAAATTTTACATATAGCCTACTGATAATAGTCCTATAATAGAGCATTAAATGATAGAAACAAATCCCCAATAAAATTTACTTTTTACAAGTTTAAAATTACCATTACATGCAAGTTTAACTTGGAGAGGAGCAGCTTTATAAATTTCTGCTTTAAAGACTTGTAAACCTGGAAGAAATGAACACATTTAATATACAAATAATGACCATTCCAATTACCTTAATACCTTTATATTAATCAAATTTAGTTTTTTAAAGAAAACTTTAGACTCTGTAATTTAGTATAATACTCTAACAATTGTTGTTTAACCATAACTGTATAGCCCCAATTTTCAAGGGTAATTTTTCTAAAGAAGAAAACTTAACAGAGATGATGTTTAGAGTAAATTAGTGTTTCTAAGAAATCCTTGTCATTTTAACTTATAGATTAAACTTTTGGTTTATATCAGTATGTTAGTATTTGGTCTTAGGAGAAATCTTAAGTAGCTTTAACTGTTGATCATATATATAACTGTTGATCATAAATATCATATATATAATATATGTATATATATATCCAAATTAGTTACAAGCAAACTTGTTGAAATTTGCCCTTTACTTACACGCAGACTGTCTTAGCACTTACTTAGACCCTCATATTTACCACATAAGCATTTTCTTATCCAGAAACATTTTGTTTTTCACTAAGTATATTTCCATATGTAGAACCTTTTATTTTTTCTTTCCTATCTGTTGACCCTTTGTTGTTTGCGTCTTGAAAGAACTCTTATGCAATTTCTGAGTTTAGTAAATCACTCCATTTTAACAATATTAAACACTTTGTTGTTTATAGTATTCTAATTGAAACACAGTTGAAATTTTGGAGCCCTTTGTATATAGAATTGTACCTGTTAGGACTTAACTCTTAGTTACCTTGTTACTAGTGATGACACAAAACAATTTTAAACCCTTTTTATTCACCAATCTATGAAAACACCAATAACATTTGAGTATGTTACCCCCTGGAATTTAAGGAATTAAGAGTGCTCAATGTTATTTAATAATTAGCATTTTAAATTTGCAAATTAATCAGATGTCTCTAACAAACACATTTGAGTAATCTTGTATATATTAAGTCTAATTTATTTATTTTGCTGTAAAACCAAGATAACAGACCAGTGTATTAAACAGTTTGTGCTGAATCTTTCCTGTTGAAAAGTCCTAGATACAATTGATATTAGACGTTTATAAATGTCAACATTTTATTAGGTTGACTACATAGAGAGAGACTTGCAAGTTATTTTCAAAGACCTTTTACTTTTAATAGTTGTACCCAATTTAAATTGAACCTTTTTAAATCATGTGAATTAAAACTATTTGGATCCATTTTATGCATGCTTAATTTAAATATCATGTACATGATATATACATGCACATAGACAATATGACATCAGAAAACACGTTATAAACATAACACAAAAGCTAAGACCTAGTAACGCTTATCTCCATTGAAATGTAAAAGATGTTCAAAAATAACCCTAGAGTTGGATAAAAAATAGAACTGATCAACAACAAATCATTAACCTACATATGTAGAATCAAAATTGTGAGCTTGAAATAGCATTTAAGAAAAACAAAACAAGAATCCTAGAAGAAAAATGATAATGACCATTAATTATAGCATGAGGGAGTGAGAAAGAGGAAGGCAGAGAGAAAGGGTGAGAGGGAGGGGGACAGTGAGTTTGGTAGCAGCCCAGGAGACTTTTAAACTGGACACTTTTTCTTCACTCTCAGCTTGAGCCATTACTGAGCCTGCTGCAGTCTTCAGCAAAGTCAGGCGGGGGAAATTGCCTAGGGCTTTTTATCCATTTTTCCTGGTTGGGAATCAGGTCAGGTTTGGATGCAGAAGATTATGAAACATTATCTCCCATTATTCTTGAGAAAGGGGCTGTTATATCATACTCCTTACTGTGACATGTCGCAGGTAGGGTTATTTTCTCCACACCAGCCACCTCCCATGGGGATTTTTCTTTTCCAGTAGGTGGAGCTGTTGGTTCACTCTTTTGTTTGGGATAGGGTTGGGGGACATGAGGAATGCGACCAGACAGGATTCTCTCTTGAAATTGATTGCTTAGGAATGTCCTGTTCTCCCGTTACTTGCAGAGAATAAACAGGAGTAGCTGGAGAGGCATCTCTTTTCCTATCTGTACTGCCTTTTCTTCATCATTTTTCCCAGGATGGGGGGAAACTACAGGTTTTGTTTCGCTTTTCTCTATCGTCTGAGAGAGTAAAATTTTGGGGTCTACATTTTATCCTGCAAATGGATTATTGGGAAAAAATAAGACCCTTTTAAAACTCCATGCTTCACAGAGGGAATGCCAGAGGGAGAAAGAGAGCGCAATACATTCCAAGGGTATAGAGGGGGAGGAGCAGATGGCGGAGGGCCTTTGTTACTCAGTGGGAGGTCTCTGTTATTATTGGCATCAGTTTCCTCCTCTTTAGAAGTTACAATGCTTGAAGCAGATGCCTGAAGGGTTATTTTCTTGTCTCTTGGTTTCACTTTAAGCTCATGCAGTGAGAGAAGTGTTAAAGCAGCTAGATGTGGAGCTCTCTGCTTGGGAGCGGGGGAGATTGGAGTAAACAAATCTCTCAAAACAAAAAGAAGGACTGTAAAGTAAACTGCAATGAGTATCCCTATTCCTAAGATAGGGTACCCATGGGAGGACTAAGGGAGCCTATCTTCTGACATACAGAGAAGTGTTTAGGATCCGATATGTCTCCTGTTTAGCAGGGAACTTCCGTGAGTTCTTATTTTACGGTGTCTCCAGTAAAAATCTCCACAGAGGAAGATGTGTTTACAAATTTGGGAGGGTCAATTTCTTATGTGAATTCTGGGAGAACTGAAAGTGAAAGTAGAGCCACTGGAAGGGGGGGGCGTATAACATGAGCCAGCGGTGATTAGGACAAACAGGATGAACAGGGAAGAAGAGGGGCAGAGTGATCCTGTGCTCACCCTCACAGGACCGTCAGCACACCAAACACAAAGGACCCTTACTAAATCAGGGGGGACTCACCAATCCCAAGGTGCATGAGTAGATGAGGCACATTGAGAGCTAAAATATAGTTGTGCCAGGCTAGCTCAGATCCTGGTAAGCACGCAGAGTCAAGACCCCCAGACTATGGAAAATGGGTGGAAGCAGCCTGCAAACTCATTTATTTGGGGAACAGCCATATATTTTATAGGCTTGTAGTCCAATCACAATGTGCCACAGGGATCAGACCACCAGGTTCCTATATGGGTTCCCTTGGTAACATTGAGTCAACTTGGGGCAGTTGTTTACTTTCCTAGGTAGGAGAAGTGGAGCGCTCCTCCCTGCAAGTTTTCCTTACACCCTTGAGACATTCACTGCTGCCAGCTAAGAACTAGTATTTCTCTCAACAACCTAGAAGAAAAAATATGCCATTAGATTATACTTGCTTTACTACTGAGTTTTCTTTATAATTTATCCTGTGTGATAAAGGGTCCTCCATATAACTTCAGGTAAAATCAGGCATAAGTGGAAAAATGACTTTATTAACTAGAATCTGTGATGTCCCAAGTTTCTTTTTCTAGTTTAGACTATCAACTATTCTTTATGTAAAAGGGCTTCAAAAGTTTGTTTCTAATACTCTGTGTTTTAGTTTATTAATGTTACTTTTCACATATGACCTGGGACAATTTATAAAACTCTTGGTGTGATCTAACCCACATAGCCTAGAAAGAACTTTCAACTCTTCTATTTATACATTGATCAACAAAACTAAAATCATATTAATAATAATATTAATAATCATATGCAACATTCCCATCATCAGATGTTACTGTATCAAGGCCCAAAACAATGTACAAAGACTGAGGGTCTATATAATTTCCAAAGCACTCCTGAATATTCATTCCACACATGTTGGTTATATATACTCTGCAGCTATTTTCATAGATCAGGACACATAGATTCTGTAGAGATAAAATGATCTCTGGTCCACAGTAGTAAGCAAAGCAGTCAGGCTGGAGGCTGGGAAGCTCTCACTCCTAATCCAGAGTGATGTTAGTTTAACATGTGGCCTTCTGTCACATCCCCTTTCTCCTCTTAAACAGTAGGTGGATGCTGCCTTTTCATCCTGAAGCTATTTTTAACTAGGGAGAAATGACATTTTTGAACTCCTTTGATTTTCACACTGTGTATTTTTCTTCTGTGTTCTCACTCAGGCATCCTAAAATTGTCATACCCTAAATTTGACATGGAAAACAGAAGAGCTGATCAAAAGATCATTTGTTGAATGGAGCATCCTGAGATTCAGAAACCTGGAACCTGGGAACTGCTCAGTGTAATCAGGGTCTCTGGCCATTTTACATGGGCTGTTTGAGGACAAGCCACTTTGCCAACCTGTGCACTTCAACCAGGAGCTCATGGAGGTCTGGCCCCTGGTGGCTGTCAGTGTGTTCCTGAGTGAGAAGGTACACATCTCTCCACTATTGTAATTTCTTCCTTAACTGGGACAGTTCCAAGGTCTGATCATGAATATGATATTGGAATTTTCCAAAGTAGAATACAGATAAATTTAAGTCTGTAGAGTTTTACAATAGATCATATGAACTTTGACAGAGATTTTGGTGAGAACATACCCAAGGATCTCTCAAAGCAGAATTCCCTTAGACTATAATAAAAGAAAAAAAAAAAAAAAGGGGGTGTGGACAAACATAGACCTCCCCTGTATAAGAAAGTGCTTTGTAAGATCTCTAGACATTCTCTAAAGTTAGGTGTCTTCCTGAATCTTCTACATAAGGATGCTCCCTCATTTTCTCATTTGACCAAGGACATTTCCATGTGGTAATACACATCATGCATTGTGCCAGGATGGAATGTAAACTATACACAAAATGTGTCCTGATTCACACAGCTGTAGTTAATGGGAACAATGAAAAAATAAGAGATTGACAGACTCAAGAAGTCAGCAGCACTCAGGAGGTGATTTGGACTAAGAGTAAATGAGGCAGCACTTGTACATTATGACTACACCAAAGGTCAGACAACTAGGTTGCTCACATAAAAACTTGCCTAATTTTATATTTGGTAATTATTTTAGCTTGGTGCATTTTGGAAAAGTGGAAATGAAGCTTTCCATAACAATTTTAGACATCATGCACAACATGATTTTTTGATTTGTAGTTTTATAATTATTTGGGGGACAAGTGCCTGTCATGGGACTTCATGTCCTTTCTTGCTCAAATGAGCCATTAGTTCCCCCAGCTGAACTGCCAGAGTTGATTCACAGACCTTCCTACCTGCATGAACTGCACATAGACCCCTGTCCTGAGCTTCTTGGCTAGCATCAACCTCGCTGCTAGCTCCCCACCCTTGCACTGAAACTTCTCCCCCAGCACATGATCATTGATGTCTTTGTCCTTTTCATGTTTGGAGAAGAGACAAATGGGTCTTCCTCACTGGACAGCTGGACATACTGCTGTAGGCACTGCCTTCAGAGGAGGAGGCAGGCACACCCCAGGGACAACAGAAACCTCCACCTTCTGAAATCTCCCCAAATACATGGTATTTGATTATCCTCAAGTTTTAGATGAGGAAATAGAATTCAAAGACACAGACAGTATCATAGGAGGGTAATTCAATGTATTTGGCAATCAGATTCACATCTGACTCTGAATTCTTGACTACTGTAATTACCAAAGCCCCTTGAGTCAAATACTAAGCTGGGCATGAAGCACAGACTCTGTGTACACTCAGAAATTCCTCTACCACTACAGGACTGAAGGTTCTCTTGTGCCCACAACTTGAAAAACCAAGCATCTCCAATGTAAAAAGTTTTATCTTGATACACTTGTGTAAAGTATAAGGCTTAAGACTGTAAGTGTCTGAAAAAAATATGCCTAACACTAATAAAGTTTGTATTAAATGGGAAGTAATAGAAGAGTAAACTATCAGTGTTTATGCCAGGCACTGATGTAAAAACAATAAGAGAATTAATACCTACATGACAACTCTTAAATGTAAGTACTATGATATACCACATGAACAGAGTAGGAAACTGAAGAAAATACAGGAAACCTGGATTAGAGCCCAGGAGACTGGTGCCATACTCTATACATAGTTAATAGGGTCTTGAGGGATATATTTCTTCAAAATTTTCCTACAATTATCCTATGATTCTAAGAAAAAAATTACTAAAATATAGTCTGCCTTTTCCCAAAATTTATTTCTTCAATTTCTTAGCAACTTTCAGGACTTTTTTTTTTTTTTATTTCTTCCATATGAAAAAAAAAAAATGCCAAAAAATTTTTGGAAAAAAAGGTAGGTAAATGAGCAAATTTGAGCCAGGTTATTTCTTACCATAGTCATTAGCGCAGGTAATTTTCCCATGATTTTTTTAGTCCCAACATCCCACCTTACTGATAAGCTACTGGGCTCCCATTGCCAAGCAGATGGTTGGAGGAATGGGCCTCCAACCTTCTAAGCAGCTTGGGTTTTACTGAGGCTGACAGTCTTCTCCACCTAGCTTCTTTCTCCCCTTGACCTCATAGCATGTATTTCAGATCATACAGCAGCTTCTAAACTGGCTAGCTATCTAGCAATCCTGAAGGCTCAGCAGCTCAGGGACAAACCTATAGGGTGCTAAAGATTCTCCGATGTCCCCAAAACTTTTTTTTTTTGGTATCAGGGATTGAACTCAGGGTCACTCAACCACTGAGACACATCCACAGCCTTATTTTGTATTTTATTCAGAGACAGGGCTCAATTGCTTAGTGCCTTGCTTTTTTGAGGCTGGATTTGAACTTGCAATCCTCCTGCCTCAGTCTCCTGTGCCACTGGAACTACAGGTGTGAACCACCACACCTGGCAGAAACCATATATTGCACTGCAGGGAGAAGACTCTCCTGCACTCATAAAAAGAGGCTGTGTCCCTAGAAATGGGGCTTTCTCACCAGCAGAGTTCCTCATCTTGAATATGTCACTTCTGGATACCACTCTTTCAGTTAGCACAAGACTGTATTTGAGTTTCTTTAAAGAAGGTACTGTGCACTGTCACACTGGTTCCCAGCATAACCAGAAAATGCTGTCCACTTAGTACTCAACAGAAGCTTGAACTGAGTGAAAATCATTAGTGTCAGACTCTTAGATCAACACACTTTTAATATACCTGTAGAATCTGATATGACACAGAGAGGATCCTAGTAAAAAAAAAAAAGGTGTGAGCTATTCTGATAAGAACAGGCAATTTATGCATCCAATAGCTGTCAGTAGATGGGACATTAACCATATTCCCACTCTACACCTATGAGTAAATTAGAAGATGCTATATTCTTTGTGCCTTATTTTTACATTGTCAGTAAATTGAAGGTTAAATACCAATCCCTAAATACTACAAATATGTTAAGGATAGAATTATATGAAAGAAGAGGAAAATCAAGTTGGAGAACATCTTGTTTCTCAGAGGAAACAGTTGATCATTCATCACTTGCTGACTCTGACCCCATCTATAATTTATGGTATTTTTGTAGCTGGTTGACCAAACAATAGGTTGTAGATTTAGTTATAAGAAATTTTTCATTGAGGCCTTAAAACTGCTGTTGATTTCTAGAAGATTCATTTCTGTCTATAGATCAGGTGAAGAGCTGACAGATACTGCCAAAATGACATTTGAGACAGAAAAGGTACAGTCTGGGGCTGCAATGAAGAAATCCAAACATGTCATGGGTTAAAGATAAATGAAATCAAATAAGTTTTATGAGGCCTAAGGGATGACAATAGCCTAATCATTAAATTACTTAAGAGAAAAAGTTGATCAACACCCTATAACATTGAGGAGTCCTTAGTACAAAAAACAAGGCTCCAGATGCCAAAGCTCAAAGTTGAAGTCTCTGCCTAGAGTTCAGACTCAGACTCAGGAGTGAGGAGGTAGGGCCAGTGTACCAAGTAACAGTCTAACAGATGGTTAGAGACATCATGGAATGTGGGAAGCCCCTGCCTTTCAGTTGCCTTATCCAGGATTACCCACAGGCCACCTGTTTTCTTCAGAAGGTCATCATAGATGTGGAACCCCCACTCATCTGCCAGTCTCAACAGTTATGTAGCCTTATACAGTCAACCTCTCTTTCCCAAAAATAACTAAGAATACTTCATGTTTCTCCTTTTTTGCATAAGCAGAAATAGTTTCTCAACAAGTTATATTTTCCTCAGCACTACACAGGAGTCACCTCACCATTTCTTTAACATTAAAATGGATCTTAAGGCTTTTCCTCAAAAATGTAAATTTTTCCAATGTAAAACTGTCATAATGTTCTTCTCTGATTGACTCATTATTTCTAAGCCCCTTAAAATATATTGAAGAGCTGGGATCAGTGATGAATGCCTGGAATCCCAGCTGCTCAGAAAACTGAGATATGAGGATCACAAGTACAAGGCCAGCATCAGCAACTTAGCAAGTCCCTCAGAAACTTCATGAGACCCTGTCTGAAAATAAAAAATTTAAATGATTGGGGATGATAAATTACTCCTGGGTTAAACCTCTAATACCAAACCTCCTGCACCCCACCAAAAAATACAAGAATGCTATATAACTCAAAGTAATTATGAGTGTTCTGGGCTTTTTATTTTATCAATATTATTCTTGTTATCTTCAATTTTTATACTGACACCTTTTCTCTTACTGGTCATTTGTTGGTGTTTCACCAAACCTATATAAAGTTTGACATCACCGTCTATTGACCTCCTCCTTTATGTTTCCTGGCTTTGTTTTTGTTTCCTACTGTCACTAAACACTACATTTCATATCTCTTATGTATGGATTTTATTCTGGTCACACAAGAGTTATTTCTAAGGTCAATGTGATTAAAACATTCTTGGGTATAAACTTGAGTACATGTAAAGTCCACCCATTTTGAGACTTGTAAATATGATCTTATTTTTGTTTTCAGTTTGTTCACATATTTAACAATATAGGACCCATCCAAAATATAGATGGACATTAATCATTATGAGGTGTGGCCTTTCTCACCTCACATCATTTTCCAATTATTCTGTGTAATGATAGTGGTGCTGAGATTTATGTAAGCCTGTAATGGAATTCCTAGCTTCCATTAAAAAAGTTACCATTGGCCCAGGAAAAATTTGATAGAGAATGGTTGCAGATTGTATACTATACATTTAGTGTCCATTAGGTCCAGTTTTGCTACACTCCTATTTCTAAGATATAGTGTTACTATAAGCCAGCTCACTTGCTGTTTCAGAATCCTCAAGTCCTTTTCTCCACTACCATCTGGTCATTTTATAAACCCTCCCTCCTCCTGTGTTTTCTAATCTGTGATATCTTTTCTTCCTTGACTGTAGAATCACAGTCATTCTTCCAGCTTGTTTACACGCATGAGGGACCTCAAGTGTCCATAAGGATAGTGTAAGTTTTGCTATTTCGTACAGGGCCATCAATTGGGTCACTTGAGTAACATATTTTCTCCAGAAGTCTGTAGGTATTGCTGAATGCAGTAAATTTCTCTTGCTGTAAGACAATTAACCACACTCATGTATTGAATTTCTCTGAATTTATTTTTTGTGCAGGACCTTGACTTTGCTGAACCATGTATTATTGGATTGTCCAGTCCACTGCTATGCATCTTCTTTTGATTTTGATACTATTTAAATATGATTTATGAATGGAAAACATGGGGGATATCCATGATAAGTATTTGTGAACCCTCATCTGTGGGACACTCATTGAAAGAGATTTTCCAGATTCCTTTTGTTCTAAATCCTTTGGAGATAGAGGCCAGTGCTGACTCTGCCTTACATTGCCATCTCCCTTCACCAGATTGGGTCTATTGGTGTCTAATATCAATGTTCTCACTTACTGAAAACCCTGGCTTCATTTTAAAGTCTTTTGAGGAAGGACTGGTATACCCGTCCTCTTCATCCTCCAGGGTAACTAGCACAGTGTTTATCCACAGGGGCTCAGCAAATGTATTCATTGAGTTTAACTAACTTAGAATGCAATTTATATATAAGTGAAGATTTTATGCTTTATACACATGGATAGAATAAATAAAGGAGTAAAGCAGGGATGTTAGTTTATTCTTTACCTAGAACAAAAGAGTTATCAATTATTATCCACTTGAATATCAGAAAGCCAGGATTTTAGCCTATTTCTCCATATCTTTTTGCTACAAACCTGAAAAGTACTTCAATCCCTTCTCCCCATTTGAAAATAAGGTTGAGAAAGAAGTAACGAGTTACACATCTAGAAATATGGTCAATATTAGTTTGCATTGATGTGCAAAGAGGATGGGATAATGAGGTCTAGAGAGAACATTGTGATAATTTTCACAAGGATGAACTCATACATCTTAATTTGCCTCTTTCTCCAGTTGGCCAGAACACAGGCAGCTACCAATGTCATCAGTCTTATCTTCAGAACTTGACATTGTGGATTGCTCTGAGATTGGGGAGGATCCCCACAGTTTTCTAACTTTTACCTCTGGGAATCTTATTCACCTTTTTGTCACAAATGCCTAAGAAAAACAACTCAATGGAGGTAAGATTAATTTTGAATTATGGTTTAAGAAGTTTCATTCCATGGTTGGATGAATCCACTGGTTTGGGCTTGAGGTAAGGCAGAACATCATGGTGAAAAGCTGTGGTGGAGTAAAACTATTCAGTCCACAGCAGTCAGGAAGAAGGAAGGAGAAAGACCCAGAGTCCGGGGACAAGAAATACTATTCAGGGCCTGCCTCCAGTGACCTCCTTCTGCCAACACTGCCCCACTCTCTACAGTTCACTCAACTACCCATAGTCCATTCAGCTACCAACAGATTAATCCAATAGTGAGATTAGAACCCTCATGGTCCAATCATTTCCTAAAATTCTCACTTGTGAACATTGCTGCCCTGGGGACCAGTCTTCATGAAACCAGTCTTTGGAGGACATTTCAAATCCAAACTATAAGAGAATCAAATCAGGTTCTCATGACAAATATCAGAAAAATCCCCAGATGATTGATAATCTCATATTAGGACATCTTATAATGCTACAAGGAGCAAAACAGTATGAAATATTTGGAAAGGAATCAGCAGAAACATCAATGGAAAAGAATACAGAGGCCGTAAACAAATCTATAGAAATAAGTCAACTATCCTTAACAAAGGTAAAAAGTTAATTTAATAAAGAAAGGATAGACACTATAATAAATGGTGCTAGAACAAGATATCCACATTTTAAAAAATCTATACTGAGATCTTAAATCTTTCATAAAATGGATCACAGATAAAGGTGTGAGGTGTAAAACTATAAGACTCCTTGCTATGGTGTGCATGTATTTTGAATATGTCCCCAAAAATTCATGTGATGGAAGTTTGCTCCCCACTGTACCAGTATGGAGGTGATGGGGTTTTTAGTTGATGGCTAGATCAGGGGGCACTATCTTCAACAAGGATTAATGTAGTTCTCCAAGGATGAGAGGACTGGGTCAGTTCCTGTGAGATGAGGTTATTATAAACGAGGTGCCTCCTCTGTCTCCTGCTTCTTCTCTCACCTTATGACATCTCTAGCACACACTTCCACTGTGAGCTGCCATCTGCCATGTTGTGACAAACCACAGCCTCAGCCAGGTGCCTATCTAGCCTCTAGAACAGTGAGTCAAAATAAACTCTTTCCCTTATAAACTACCCAGACTCAAATATTTTGTTAAAGGAGCACAAGATGGACTAAGACACAACTAAAGATAAGATGAGAAAATCTAAGTGAACTTTGGTTTGGTGATATCTCTTAGACACAATATCAAAAGCACAATCCATGAGGGAAAAATATTGGTAAGTTGAAGTTCACTGAAAAAAAAAAAAACAAACTTATGCTCCATGAAAGTGCTGTTAAGAAACTGAACAAATAGTACACAAAGACTTGAAGAAAATATTTGCAAAATACAAATTTGATGAAGTATTGTTATACAAAGTATATAAAAAGCTCTTAATACTCAGTGATATTAAAGTAATCAATCCAACTTAAAATGGGTAAAAGATCTGATACCTCATCAAAAAATGTATAGAGATGATGTCAAATAAGCATATAAAAGAATTTCCAAAAATCATTTTTTGTGGGTTGGGGTTGTAGCACAGTGATAGAGTGCTTGCCTATCATGTGTGAAGCACTGGGTTTTATTCTCAACACCTTACATAAATAAATAAAATAAAGGTCCATCGAGAACAAAATTTTTTAAAATTATTTTTCATTATAAAATTGAAAATTAAACAAAAATGAGATAACTTCTGCATATCTATCATAATAGCTAAAATTAAAAAAAAATAACAATACCGAAAGCTGCCAAAGATGTGGAATATAGAGACCTTCAGTCATTGCTAGTAGAAATGTAAAATGATATAGACACTTTGGAAAACAATTCATCAGTTTATTACATTAAGTGTAATCTTACCATATACTAAGGTGATTACAGGCTGAGGTATTAACCAAAATGTGCTGAAAACTTATATTCACAAGAAAACTTTATATGAGTGCTTACAGTAACTTTATTCATAACTTTCAAAACACTAGACATAACCAAGATGTCCACTACTAAGTGATTGATGAACAAATTGTGGTCTATCCCTACAATGGAAGAATATTAAGAAACAGAATGAAGTGAGCTATAGAGCCATAAAAGAACATGGAGGAAATTTATCTAATGTGAGAAAGAAGTCAGTGTGAAAATTCATATACTATCTGACATCCCTTTCCAACTGTAGGGCATTCTGAAAAAGTCAAAACCATAGAGATAGTAAAGTGATCAGCAGTTGCCAAGGGTGAGAAAGGAGGGAGGATAAACTGGTGAAGCACAGAGAAGTTTTCAATAGTAAAAATATTCTGTATGAAACTGTAATGGGGTTAAAGGCATTCCACATTTGTCATAACCCACAGAACAATTCAGCACAAAAAATAATATCTGATTTAAACCATGCACTTTAATTTATAAGGATATAGCAATATTTTTCATCTATTGTAACAAGTATACATATTAAAACAAGATACTAAAAATAGGAAAAATGTGTGCATGGACAGGAATATGTAGAAACTCTATGATCTGCTCAATTTATATCTAAACCTACAAGTATTCTTAAACAAATGTCAGAATGGGACAGCTCCAAATCAAAGTGTTGGTGGCACCCTGTGATGGCAAAGTCAATACTCCCTTTAGGGGTGCACCAATCTAAATTCAGAGTCATTTATTATTTCCATGCTTGATCCCTGAATGTACCCTGGAATCCAGATAGTTTGAGGTAGCCTCTGTGCTCTGAACAGTGAAGAGATAACAGTGGCATCTGGTAGGATAGGAAGAAACCACTTCACAGGGCATAATTCAGTGAATATAACTGTTGAGCCCTCACAATATCCCAGCAGCAACCACAGGTCAAAGGAGAAGGAGACCAGGAGGAATGGAGGGTTACAGGATGAACGATAAAAGAAACTTCAGAGAATGGTAAATTTTGAGAAAGAATCAGAAGTTGAATAAGAATCTAGATGAGGACTAAAACATCCTGGTGTGGCCTTGAACCACCAATCTTTTCCATTAACAGCCATGTGGTGATTATAGCACAGAGAAAAAACACTGTGGAATCATAAGCTGTTATTATGGGGGGAGAAGATGCTCCACAGCTCCTTAGTCTACTCTGAAAAAACATTCAAAATCCACTGGTACTGCAGACTTGTCTTTGGTCAAATTTAGTTTTGGACATGAATGGCTGAGTCACTTAACACCCAAATGCTAATCCTTGACCTTCTATACCTATTCTTCTTCTCTCAGAAACTGCCTCACTGCAGGTGGCAGCCATAGCACCTTGGTCTGATATAACCTATCTGCCATTCTTCAGTACACTTCACTTTTCAAATTCACTGTCAGTCTCCCAGGACCCAATAGTTTAGAAAGTAGGAGGGACATGGTTGTTCCTCTATGTGCTGCCTCTATGCCTCCAGAGGTGGAGTCCACAATTCAGGTAACTGGGCTTTGTTCCACATGCCACAATTCTCCTAGTGCACCTAAGATCACTAAATAAATGCTCCATAAATAGGCATTCTTCCACAGTATCTTGGTGAGGGAGGGACCAAGAATTTACACACTGGGCATGAAATATTTGCAACACTGAAAAAAGCTGTGGCCATTAAATTCTATACTCAGAGATTTCTCTCTCTCTCTCTCTCTCTCTCTTTCCCTTTCTCTATCCTCCTCCCTCTCTCTCTAACACACACACACACACACACACACACACACAAACACACACACACATCTTGTAATATAGTCATTTCCCTGTGTTTCTCTGGACAGAAATAAACCACGTAAGCAATGATGTTTCTCAGGTTCCTTAATCCCTTCATCCATTGGTGCAGCTTTTTATCTCCTGATTGTGGAAGAAGCCTTAGTATATGACCAGATATAAACACTTTTATCCTTTACATATAGCTAAAAGAATCACCACCAAATCTCTATCATAATTTTGAAACTTTCAGCACCTACAAGACTACAAAATACAAGTGGTTATCACAACTTTTTTTGGAAGGTCTGAAATGGTGGTGAAGATGGAAGAAAGGTAGCTTAGGGAGAAAGGAAAGATGCCCCAAAAAGCAAAGGGGAGAGCATGAGAGATAGAAATATGGAGAAACCAGGCATTCACAAGATAATTTGACTGCCTGTTCCTGCCACCTAGGATACTAATTCTGCAGCATTTCTGTGTTTGATTTTAATGCCCCCAAACCCTGTCTCCCTCTCTCCTCCTTTATAGTGTGGAGACAGAACCCAGAGCTTTGAGCATGCTAGGTAACCTGACTCTACCTAATCCTCAGGTATTTGTTCTTGTGAGCTATCTTGTCATTATTGG
This sequence comes from Sciurus vulgaris, assembly GCF_902686455.1. Lineage (NCBI taxonomy): Eukaryota > Metazoa > Chordata > Mammalia > Rodentia > Sciuridae > Sciurus > Sciurus vulgaris. Next base: position 1,608,012 of record NW_027632596.1, read on the forward strand.
GAGAATTCCAGAGGTATGTTAGTGACTGAGAACCAAGTCAGGATGTTGCTGGATTCCTTGGAGTTTCCTAGCAAGCAGCCTCCTTTCCCCTTCTCTTCCCTTGCAGGGCAACTGCTTGCAGGGCAGAGCCTCAGAGGACATGGGCACCAAGGTCCTGAAGATCTCCAGGGACTAGTCGAGATGGAGATGCCAGGGTGAATCTCACTGTGGGCTTGCAGAACAACCACACTGGGGGTAGTGGTAGTCAGTTTAACCAGTGGGCTTCTGCATTGCCATGAAGACTTTCCGGTTTGAAGGCCCCAGATCAGGTTTTCCACCTTCTCCACATAAAGAGCCTTTACCATAGAGCTATTCTTTCAATGAATCTGCAAGTTTGTGCATAGAATTTGAATCCCTTTATGAGGTCAACCATCCTCAGCTGTCAATGGCCAGGCTTCACTCCTTTTGAAGACTAAAATTCAGAACTTTTTATCTAGAAGATGCCCCCTCCTCTCTTTTCCCACCAGAACTGCCCTAGCTTAAGGCATTTCTGTATGATGATGTGGACAGTCCCTCCTCCAGTCTCCCCAGGCTGGGAAAGGCAGATTATCCTCAGTTCTCAGCCTCCAAACACAGAAGATGAACCACCTTGCTCTCTGATCATGTTATGAATGGTTAGTTGTGGCCATAGAAGCCTTGGCTTGAATCCAAATTAACTGAATTAACACACTTGCTGCTATTTTTCTTAACAATCTCAAATTAAGCTGACAATATCATGGAATTTTCCCCTTTTGATATGGAGACACTGAACAAGAGGGTAAGTGTCCCATGGCTTCTCATGGTGGCATTGTAGGGGAATTTCAGTCTTTGTTCCTCCCTTAATGTGGGGAAAACTCTGTAAGTCGCTCAGTTCACAGGTCTGCAGAGAAATCTTGTTCTTTCCAGTACTAAGGAAGAAAGCACCAGGGATAGACTGTGAGCAAGGACAAGATAACCAGAGAGACCATGTACCTAGGACTTCTAACTGTAATGTATGCATAAGACTCCAGAAAAGAATCCTGCATTTCCATGGAAAGCAAATTGTTGCTAAAAGTTTGAGAAACTGACTTCCTTCTGCTGGGAAACAACAGAACCCATTTTTCATCATCCAGCTTGCTCAGTTCTTGGACTTATTTTGTTTGTTTAAATATTGTAAAGTGAAATTGCTGTTTTCTTCTGGTAAAAACTCTCTTGACTATTAACATTTTAAGGTTAGTGTAGTTATCACCAAATTCAAAACACAACTTTTGTCTCTTCCAAAACCTTCTCATTCTCTCTCTTTACCATCACATCTTTCCCCAAAACAAGCTTGGCACCTGCCAATCTATTCATCACCATGGTTTTGTCTTATTGACAATGTCACAGGAACAGAATCTTATTAAGGACTGGCTTTTTTCACTCAATACATGACTTTGAGATTCTTTCAAATTGTTCCACATATCAATAGCTCACTTCTTTCTTTATATTTTTAGGTACTGGGGGTTGAACTCAGGGGCACTCAACAACTGAGCCACATCCCTAGCCCTAGTTTGTATTTTATTCAGAGATGGGGGTCTTACTTACTTGTTTAGTGCATCACTGTTGCCAAGGCTGACTTTGAACCTCCTGTCTCAGCCTCTAGAAACACTGGGATTACAGGTGTTGGCCACCATGCCTGTCTCATTTCTTAAGTTTTTTTCTGAGGGGTCCATTCAGTAGAAATATCACTGTTTTTCTATTAATTGGTTGAAAGAATTGTGTTAATTTTAGTTTGAGGCTACTACTATTAGAACTGCTATGAACATTACTGTAGAGGATTTTGTGTGAACATAAGTCTTTATTTTGCTAAGGTACAGATGTCCAGGAGTGGGCCTTCTGGATCATGCAAGTATCCTTAACTTGATGAGAAACTTCCAAATCTTTTCCAGAGTGAATGTACCATTTTGTACTCATACTACCAATGTGTGAAAGTTGCTAACTACTCTGAATAGCTCATCTTTTGATATTTCTAATGGAAGTGCAGAGGTGTTTCACTATGATTTTAATTTGCATTTCCCTTCTGTCTGTTGATGTGGAACTGCTTACATGTGCTCATCTGCTGAAATGTCTGCTCATTTTTTTTTTTTTTTGCTCTTTGTTGTTGTTGCTGTATGTTTCCATTTAATTTTTATGGTTCTTTATATATTCTAGTCAAAAATCCTTTGTCATATTTGTGATTTATGTTTTTCTCTAAATTCATAGTTTTTGTTTTCTTAACTAGTTTTTGACTAAAACAATTGTAATATGAGTCTCAACAAACCTTAAGAATTTCATTTCATGACTACAAACTGGCAATCACATTAAAAATAAAAATTAATTAAGTACTAAATAATTCATAAGGAGGGGAAGAGGAGGACCTGAGGTGAAGACTTAAGAGTAGGAATGTCTATTCTTAAGAGAAACCTAAAGAAAAGAAACTTTTCTTTACATAGTGTACTGTCTACTGAAAGGACTTCAGTCCTTGAATCTCCAGCCACAACTAGTCCTTGATTTGATGGCCTCAAGTCCTGAACCTCTCCCCTCAATCTAACCTCTCCAAACCCTGCAGGCAACCTATCTGAAAGGAAAGAAGATGGAGGAGGAAAACATGTACATGCCAGTCAACTTTAATCCATTAAATTCCAAATTTTCAATTCTGCCAATATTTCAATGAAATTGACACAGGTATGTTAATATAATTTGGAAAGTTTATTCTAGAGCTTATTATATAATTTATTATCATTAATATGATTAACTATATTTTTTAAATATCATCAATAATAATTTGCCTATTACATTTCTCAGAATAATAGAACTCTAAAAACACAAATATTTATTTCAATGTTACAAAAGTTGTATATTCGTGGTTCAATGTAAAATTTTTGGTGTTTCATAAATGAGATGACAAGACATAATGGGTTAAGGAAAGCAGGTCTCTGATTTAGCGACTACACATATTATACGGGATTTCCCCATGCCACTAAGAACACTGAAAAGCAAATTAGCAAAAACAAAAAAAGCAAACAGCTTCAGGCTTTCTGGGTGGACAGCATTCTTGGGTGGATCTGTCAGGGTTCAAATGACATGCAAAAGAGAGGTTCCATAGAGGGCAAATGCGGTCTCGCCAACCCGGCAACTGAAAACTACCCTCTTGGTTCCTTGCTGGTCTCCTTCACTCTTTTTTTTTTTTTTTAATTTATTGTAAACAAATGGGATACATGTTGTTTGTCTGTTTGTACGTGGGTTAAAGCATACCATTTGTATAATCATAAATTTACATATGACAATGTTGTTTGATTCATTCTATTATTTTTTCCCTTCCCCCCACCCCTCCCACCCTTCTTTTCCCTCTAAACAGTCCTTTCTTCCTCCATTCTTGTCCCCCTCCCTAACTCTAACCCTAACCCTAACCCTAACACTAACTCCCCCCACCCTCCCCCTTATGTGTCATCATCCGCTTATCAGCGAGATCATTCGTGCTTTAATTTTTTGAGATTGGCTTATCTCACTTAGCATGATGGTCTCCAATTTCATCCATTTGCCTGTAAATGCCATAATTTTATCATTCTTTATGGCAGAGTAATGTTCCATTGTATATATATACCACAGTTTCTTTATCCACTCATCAATTGAAGGACATCTAGGTTGGTTCCACAATCTGGCTATTGTGAATTGAGCAGCTATGAACATTGATGTGGCTGTATCTCTGTAGTAGGCTGATTTTAAGTCCTTTGGGTATAGACCAAGGAGTGGGATAGCTGGGTCAAATGGAGGGTCCATTCCAAGTTTTCTAAGGAATCTCCACACTGCTTTCCAGAGTGGCTGCACTAATTTGCAGCCCCACCAGCAATGTATGAGTGTACCTTTCTCCCCACATCCTCGCCAACACCTGTTGCTTGTATTTTTGATAATCGCCATTCTAATTGGGGTGAGATGGAATCTTAGGGTGGTTTTGGTTTGCATTTCTCTTATTACTAGAGATGTTGAACATTTTTTCATATGTTTGTTGATTGCTTGTACATCTTCTTCTGTGAAGTGTCTGTTCATTTCCTTAGCCCATTTGTCGATTGGATTATTTGTATTGTTGGTGTAGAGCTTTTTGAGTTCTTTATAGATTCTGGAGATTAGTGCTCTATCTGAAGTATGATTGGCAAAGATATTCTCCCACTCTGTAGGCTCTTTCTTCGCATTGCTGATAGTTTCCTTTGCTGAGAGAAAGCTTTTTAGTTTGAATCTATCCCAGTTATTGATTCTTGTTTTTATTTCTTGTGCTATGGGAGTCCTGTTGAGGAAGTCTGGTCCTAGGCCTACATGTTGAAGATTGGGACCTACTTTTTCTTCTATAATCTGCAGAGTCTCTGGTCTGATTCCAAGGTCCTTAATCCATTTTGAGTTGAGTTTTGTGCAAGGTGAGAGATATGGGTTTAGTTTCATTCTGTTGCATATGGATTTCCAATTCTCCCAGCACCATTTGTTGAAGAGGCTATCTTTTCTCCATTGCATATTTTTGGCGCCTTTGTCTAGTATTAGAAAGTTGTATTTATTTGGGTTTGTGTCCGTGTCCTCTATTCTGTACCATTGATCTACCTGTCTATTTTGGTACCAATACCATGCCGTCTTTGTTACTATTGCTTTGTAATAAAGTTGAAGTTCGAAGAATTGCTTTAGCTATTCTGGGTTTCTTATTCTTCCAGATGAATTTCATGATTGCTTGCTCTATTTCTGTAAGGTACGTCATTGGGATTTTAATTGGAATTGCATTGAATCTGTATAGCACTTTTGGTAGTATGGCCATTTCGACAATATTAATTCGGCCTATCCAAGAACATGGGAGCTCTTTCCATCTTCTAAGGTTTTCTTTAATATCTTTCTTTAGTGTTCTGTAGTTCTCATTGTAGAGGTCTTTTACCTCTTTTGTGAGATTGATTCCCAAGTATTTTATTTTTTTCGATGCTATCGTGAATGGAGTAGTTTTCATAATTTCTCTTTCTGAGTATTCATCACTTATGTATAAAAATGCATTGGATTTATGAGCATTGATCTTGTAACCTGCTACTTTACTGAATTCACTTATGAGTTCTAAAAGTTTTCTGGTGGAATTTCCTGGTTCCTCTAAGTATATAATCATATCATAAACAAATAGGGATAGTTTGAGTTCTTCTTTTCCTATTCGTATTCCTTTAATTCCTTGGTCTGTCTAATTGCTCTGGCTAGAGTCTCAAGAACGATATTGAATAGGAGTGGTGAAAGAGAGCATCCCTGTCTTGTTCCAGTTTTTAGGGGGAATGCTTTCAGTTTTTCACCATTTAGAATGATATTAGCCATGGGCTTAGCATAGATGGCCTTTACAATGTTAAGGAATGTTCCCACTATCCCTATTTTTTCTAGTGTTTTGAGTATGAAGGGGTGTTGTATTTTATCAAATGCTTTTTCTGCATCTATTGAAATAATCATGTGATTCTTGACTTTAAGTCTATTGATATGGTGAATTACATTTATTGATTTCCAGATGTTGAACCAACCTTGCATCCCTGGGATAAAACCCACTTGGTCGTGGTGCACTATCTTTTTAATATATTTTTGTATGCGATTTGCTAAAATTTTATTGAGAATTTTTGCGTCAATGTTCATTAATGATATCCGTCTGAAATTTTCTTTCCTTGATTTGTGTCTGTCTGGCTTGTGTATCAGGGTAATATTGGTTTCATAGAATGAGTTTGGGAGGGTACCCTCCTCTTCTATTTCATGGAATACTTTGAGAAGTATTGGAATGAACTCTTCTTTAAAGGTTTTGTAGAACTCAGCTGAGAACCCATCTGGTCCTGGACTTTTCTTTGTTGGTAGGCTTTTGATGACCTCTTCTACTTCATTACTTGAAATTGTTCTATTTAAATTGTGTATGTCCTCCTCGTTCAATTTAGGCAATTCATATGTCTCCAGAAACCTGTTGATGTCTTCGAAATTTTCTATTTTGTTGGAATATAGATTTTCAAAATAGCTTCTAATTATGTTTTGTATTTCAATCGTGTCTGTTGTGATATTTCCTTGTTCATTCCGAATTTTAGTGATTTGGGTTTTCTCTCGTCTTCTCTTTGTTAGAGTGGCTAAGGGTTTATCAATTTTGTTTATTTTTCAAAGAACCAACTATTTATTTTGTCAATTTTTTGTATTGTTTCTTTTGTTTCAATTTCATTGATTTCAGCTCTGAGTTTAACTATTTCCTGTCTTCTACTACTTTTGGTGTTGGTCTGTTCTTCTTTTTCTAGGGCTTTGAGCTGTAGTGTTAGGTTGTTTATTTGTTGATTTTTACTTCTTTTATTGAATGCGCTCCATGAAATAAATTTTCCTCTAAGTACTGCTTTCATAGTGTCCCAAAGATTTTGATATGATGTTTCTTTGTTCTCATTTACCTCTAAGAATTTTTTAATTTCCTTCCTAATACCTTCTGTTATCCATGCATCATGTAATAGCATATTGTTTAATCTCCAGGTGTTGGAGTAGCTTCTGTTTTTTACTCTTTCATTTATTTCTAATTTCAATCCATTATGATCTGATAGAATACAAGGTAGTGTCTCTATCTTCTTGTATTTGCTTACATTAGCTTTGTGGCATAATATATGGTCTATTTTAGAGAAGGATCCATGTGCTGCTGAGAAGAAAGTGTATTCGCTCTTGGTTGGATGGTATATTCTATAAATGTCCATTAAGTCTAAATTATTGATTGTGTTATTGAGATCTATGGTTTCTTTGTTCAATTTTTGTTTGGAAGATCTGTCCAGTGGTGAGAGAGGCGTGTTAAAATCACCTAGTATTATTGTGTTATGGTCTATTTTATTTCTGAAATTGAGAAGGATTTGTTTGACATACATGGATGAGCCACTGTTTGGGGCATAGATGTCCTTCACTCTTTTTCTCTTTCCCTTGCTCCTTTCTCCTTTCATGACCTTCTTTGGCCTCTGACTTCCTTTTCAAACAATCCAAAATGAGCTCCTCCTCTCACCCTATTTTGAGGGGTTTATATTTTCCAGTCTTTTGTAACCACAGAAAGTTTTAAAAACGGAAGAAAAACAATCAAAACTTCTCTGAAACATGTGGTGAAGTACATCTTAACTATGTATAAAGATCTTTAGAATCATCCAACTTTCTCCCTGAAGAGAAAAAAAATTGCAAAGGACTTTTCATGATCTCCATTGATGTTGTCTTGCGTGGAGAGCCTGAAAAAAGCAGGGGGAGTCCTGGGATTCTGAGGTGTGCCCCTGGAGATGCTCAGGCTCCTTTCACCTCTGCCTGAGACAAACTCCCCTGGGATGTTGGAACTCAACACCTGGCACACACAAATCCAGGCCCTGGTCTCTACTTGGTGGAGTTCGCGGCTTCAGTGGATTCTCTACATTGGTTTGCAAAATTCTGGGGCAACTGCGGCCCCTACTGGCCTTAATAGAGACTAGGAAGATTGGGATTATTCAGACAAAATGGTGACAGGTAAGAATCCAATGAAACGAACTGAAATGCACCCAACTCGCTCGAATCCAGGCCAGGAAATCGAGTCTCATCACCACGCCACTAAGCGAAGGAATGCTATTTCATATTTTAAGTAATTTCTACTTGTACAGAAACAGGAATATAGGTCCAAATATGAGGAGAATTTGGGGTTAGAGAAATCCAACCTGGGGTGAAGGATTTGGTGGTCAGAGGCTGAAGGTCACCTGAGGACCCAGGGAGGGTTGCTGGGTCGCTCAGCCCCTTGGCTGAGGTTTGAGGACCTCCAAAGTCAATGAGCATGGAGCCAGCTAAATCCCTGAAAAGAGGACATCCCAAGCTGGGACACCCAGAATTGATGTGTCCCAATTTCACAGTGTTTGCTGCCTGAGGATGGTCCTCATTTATCCGAATTAATGAGCTAAGGAACAGGGCGGGGGACAAAGGCTGGGTGGTGAAGAGGACATGGGAAACTGGAATATCTGCTACCCTCAGCTACTTCCTTTTCTGGACAGAAATCCTCCTATCCAGTAAAGCAGGATGTGGAAGTAGAAACCGTGTCTCGCTTACAGAATGAATAAAAATGGCTTTTATCCCAACTAAATGGAAAGTCCCATGGGGACTTGAACTCAGATTGCTGGATTCAGAGTCCAGAGTGCTCACCATTACACCATGGAAGCACAACAACCTCACCTGCTAGCCTCACTACAGGTTTGTAAATCCTTTCTTCAATTTCCATTGGACTCTAGAATTCCTTCCCCTGGTGCTTTTCCTTGTCAGACAGGATCTAGGTTCCTTCACTCTACAACGGGAGGAGGAGTCACATCACCCACTTCTCCACTTCTCTCTGCTCATTTCTTTTGGATTGTACTTAAAAGAATGAAATTAAATCCACTTTGAGATTAAAGACATGCAAGAGTGTTTTAGGACTCCACCAGATCCACCCGTTCCACCTAGGTTGGTAGTATTTTGAACCATGACATAAAATTCCTGCTCCACCCCCTAAAAAGCTTTTCTTTACTCTTCTTTGTAATTTTCCTCTTCCCATTAATTATCCAGAGAGTGCTGATGACCTTCAGAAGTGGATTTGGGATTCACTGTGATTTCTCCTTTTCTTCTCCTTTATTCCTGATCCCTTTTTTCACTATTCATCTTATTCCCCATTTTCCTCTTTCTCCACCTCCCTCACTACTACTACTCACTTTTACCTGCTCCTTGATCTCTATTCAGCACAGATTATCAGAACATTGGGAAGGGTGCCACGGTCTTAAAGGAAGGTGAGGAATTGCTGTTCACCAATGCAAGTGGCCCTACTCCTTCTAAGGTCAGAACCCTGTGCGGGTCTTTGCTGGGAAGATAGAATGAGGAAGTCCCAGCTGAGTGAGCATTCCAAGGCAGTCCTCCCCTGGTCAACACAGGCCTTAGGCTGGCACAGAACAAACCCAGAGCTAAGGCGATCCAAAGGTGAAGAACCTCGGGTTCCACACAGCTTAAGACTGACTTGCTAAGTTCAGCAAAATCAATCCACCTTGCATAATGCTCCTTTAATACCCTAATTGAAAAATGGCAATAATTCCCCTCATTGCCCCCTTGTGGCTACATCAGGCATGGAGGATAATGACCAGAGCTGCCAGCTGCCTGTCAGAGAAGTGGAAAGTCCAACAAAGACTGAGGAAATACAAAAAGAAATAGGTATGCTTCTCTCTCCTTGGTAAAAGCAGTGTTGAGAAATTAACAATATGGCATTTTAGGATTCAGAATATGAGTCTCCACAGTCATTGGCAGGTGGAAGGAAAACTGATTTACAAGGACCTCTATCCTGCTGCTAGCCCTTCTACCTTTAATCTTTCAATTGTGTGGCCAGTACCTGTGCACAAAGCCAACATCAGAACATTTGGACATTCCTAACTCTTGGGAGGAGACTGAGATCTTGGAGAGCTCCCCTAGTCTGTTCAGTGGGATATTAGTGAACCAAGAGTGGCAGTTTATATATGATTAGCAGTGGTTGCTCTGGGAGAAATGAGTATGAAGGAACAGAATTTAATTTTTATCTATGTATTTTCTTGTATTATGTGAGTAACTTACAAAAAGAACACATTCATGTGATCCTTGTGTTTAAAAAGATAAAGGAAGAAAATAAGAAAAAGAAAGATGATTCAGATGCCTAAAGCAATTTAATTGGGGAGGGTGAGGAATTTATTTAGAGAGGTAATACTGACAGGCAGCCAAAGTCTTGATAAGATCCTAGGGAATAAACCTGGAGCTCTACCCAGACAGCTAGGGCAGAGAAAGGTGATTTGGGCACTGGGCTAAACAACCTCCTCCTGCAAGTGTCTTCTTCTGGAATCCATCCCCACCATCTTTTCTCTAAATGGTTCTCAAAAACACCTTCCCTTCCTCAGGCTGGTTGGTACTTGTGGAAATACTATTTGATCACATGGGTTAATGATTTCATAATAACTTGACCCTATTTCACACATTAAGAATGACCCAGTCACATATAAACACAAAGGAGCATTTTGCATTCTTAAATGTGAGGAGCTTCTTTTGGAACTGGCATGGATATGGTTTTTTATATGAGAGGGGAAAAAAGCAAGGTACCAAGGAGTGTGGTAAGGGAAAAGGGGGTTAGATAATATTAATTAGATATATTGTTTCTTCTGGAACAATATTTCGCAGAAAATGGAGTGTTTTTAAATATTTTATAAGTATATCTTAATCTAATTATTTATACTTTTATAAGTATATCTTAATCTAATTATTTTTAAAACCACATCACTATTTTATGTATTCAAAAAGAGTGGAAAGGTTCATCTTAAAAAAAGCAGAACAAATGAACAATATATCAAATAATAATATAACCACATAAAATTAGTTCAAGTAAATTTAGAAGGCAGTGGTTATCTTTGTATAGTTGAGTATACCCTGAGGACACATTGAGCTGTATTAGTAGGTTTATTGGTGGCAGAGGAATTGGTATAATAATTCTGGATCTGTTTTGTAAGACTTACAGGATACAGCAAATAAGTAAATGCTTTGAATTTTCTATGGAACAAGGTTATCAACTTTGGCAGAGGAGGACAAAACTATGAAATGGGAAAAGTTAGAGAAGAACCCTCTGGTGTTGGGTTGGAGTTGTAGATAGCTATGTCAATTCATGATACCCACTAGTAGAGCCTTGAAGCAATGGTATCCAAGCAGCAGTGAGCATATATAGTGTCCACAGCTTGGTTCTCTGAATACCATTTCCTACTGAAGGAAAGTCAGATTCCCTGTCTAAAAAAAAAAAAAAAAAATCTTTGTTTTGGGGTTGGGAAAATAAAATTGCAAGGTGAACTTGGAACACCTTTTTATGACCCAAGATTAATAGGGACTTTTTCTAATGTAACAGATGCCAACTAGAAGAAGTACCTCTAGTCAAATCAAAGTCCACTGGAACATCAAAAATGTAATAACTATAAGGTGTTACAACATGTTGAATAAAAAATGATTGCATATAATATTCATGCTATATACACATGGTGGAATCCATCTAGCATCCTTACAGAAAAGAGGGAAAACTACTAAATAGAAGAATATCAGTTAGATCATGAAGGAAAATAATAAGGCTGTCTTTGTTCAAGAATATAAGCTTATAAGTAATGTTCAAGTTTTAACTTATTTTAGAAGCCTAGTGATAAACAGGATGCACCTGATATTTTTTAATTAACTATGTTTATTTTTTGACTGTAGAGTATGGTTTACATGATCATTCATAGTAATGGTAGTCCAAAAGGCTAGTTTTGCTACCCTAGTCCCTCTCTGTAGCCAAAATTTTACTACTAAAGCATGGTTTCATTTACCTAAGTTCCTAGCAATTTTCTGGTTCAACATAATTACTCTGAATTTTTATTTGACTAATTTTATTTATATAGAGTTATAGAAGTGCTAATTATGGGACTGGGTTGTAGTTCAGCAGTAGAGTGCCTGTCTAGGTGTGAGGCATTCAGTTCAATCCTCAACACCACATAAAAATAAAATAAAGGTATTGTGTTCATCTACAACTAAAAAGAAATTTTAAAACAGAAGTGCTAATTATGTACATAAATATCCTTGTTAATATATAGGCAATATAACTAGATACTAAAGACTGAGAATTAACTTCTTTTTGGAAACTTCATAAAGTCTACAGGTTGTAATTTACTCTTTTGGGTGCAAGCAGTATTTTCTTTTCAGTTTTACTAAGAGTAAGGATTGTAAGGATTCAGAATCAGTATTTACCAGGATTTATCAGTTTCATCTAAAACCATAAGACTCCTTCCTCCCTCCCCATTCACATTCTTCAATGTTACAAGCCAATAGGAAGAAACATCTTTTACTACCTATAATAGAGTGGAATTCTGTAAGGAATACACCAGGTAAGAGACCATTTCTGTGACAGGACGTTGCAGGCATCATTTCTATAGATGAAGCATAGCTTTTTTCCTTCATACTAATCTTTTATGCCAAATTAAATAAGACTGTGCCTTGGTCAGGGATATAATATATTTAATTATGTTATTGTTTTAGTTTTCTGTTGCTGTGACTAAATGCCTGAGAAAATCAATTAGAAGAGGAAAGAATTGTTTTGGCTCTTTGTTTCAAAGGTTTCAATCTATGGCCTGCTGGTTCCATTGTTTCTGGGCCTGAGGCAAGGAAAAATATGGTGGCAGAAGTGTCTAACAAAGAAGGCTGTTCACCTCATGGTGGCTGGGAAGCAGAGTGAGAGTGAGGAAAGGACCTAGGACAAGATATACCCTTCTATGTCATACCCCCAGTTACCTACTTCCTCCTACTAGACCCCGCCTCCCATAGTTTCTACCACTTTCTAACCCAATAATGGATTAATTCACTGATGAAGTTAGAGCCTCATGATCCAACCACTTCACAGAAGGTCTATCTCTGAACACTGCTGAATCAGGAACCCAACCATTAACACATGAGACGGAGAAACAATCTGGATCCAAACTGTAACAGTATGACAGGAAGACTGAGGATTCTTACTGTGTATTTATAAGTAACTATAGAATCATAAAAAGTAAAAAGTATTAGTAAATGCACTTTGCATTATGTTTAACCATTGTTAAATTTTTCTGAGCAAATTTTTAGACCAATCAGCTATTTAAGAATAATTCTTACGCCACCGGAAGCAGAAATAGCAACGGGCGCAGCCAGGGTAGCAGTAACTGCCACCGCAATGCCGAAGGGACCCAAGCAGCAGCCACCGGAGCCCGAGTGGATCGGGGACGGAGAGAGCACAAGTCCCGCAGACAAGGTGGTGAAGAAAGGAAAGAAGGACAAGAAGACCAAAAAGACGTTCTTTGAGAAGCTAGCAGTAGAAGATAAACAGGCTGGGGAAGAAGAGAAAGTGCTCAAGGAGAAAGAACAACAGCAGCAGCAGCAACAGCTGCAAAAGAAGAAGCGAGACACTCGAAAAGGCCGGTGGAAGAAGGATGTGGATGATGATGGAGAGGAAAAAGAACTCATGGAGCGTCTTAAGAAGCTTTCTGTACCTGCCAGTGATGAAGAGGATGAGATACCAGCCCCAATACCCCGAGGAGGAAAGAAGACCAAGGGTGGTAATGTTTTTGCAGCCCTAATTCAGGATCAGAGTGAAGAAGAGGAAGAGGAAGAAAAACATCTTCCTAAGCCCGCTAAACCAGAGAAGAATCGGATCAATAAGGCTGTATCTGAGGAGCAACAGCCTGGGCTCAAGGGCAAAAAGGGAAAGGAGGAAAAGTCAAAAGGGAAGGCTAAGCCTCAAAATAAATTTGCTGCCCTGGATAGCGAAGAGGAAGATGAAGAAGATGAAATGACAAAAGAAAAGGAGCCTCTCAAACAAGGAAAGGAGAAGGCCAAAAAGGCAGAACAGGGTTCAGAGGAAGGAGAAGAGGAAGAAGGAGAGTCTAAAGCAGATGATCCCTATGCTCACCTTAGCAAAAAGGAGAAGAAAAAGCTCAAGAAACAGATGGATTATGAGTGCCAGGTGGCTTCATTAAAAGCAGCTAATGCTGCCGAAAATGACTTCTCTGTATCCCAGGCAGAGGTGTCCTCCCGACAGGCCATGTTAGAAAATGCATCTGATATCAAGCTGGAAAAATACAGTATCTCCGCCCATGGCAAGGAGTTGTTTGTGAATGCAGATCTGTACATCGTAGCTGGACGCCGCTATGGGCTAGTGGGACCTAACGGCAAGGGCAAGACCACACTCCTCAAGCACATCGCCAACCGTGCCCTGAGCATCCCTCCTAACATTGATGTGCTGCTATGTGAGCAGGAGGTGGTAGCAGATGAGACACCAGCAGTGCAGGCTGTTCTTTGAGCTGACACCAAGCGATTAAAGCTTCTGGAAGAGGAACGACGACTTCAGGGGCAGCTGGAGCAGGGAGATGACACAGCTGCTGAAAGGCTAGAGAAGGTATATGAGGAATTGCGGGCCACTAGGGCAGCTGCTGCTGAGGCCAAAGCACGACGGATCCTAGCTGGCTTGGGATTCGACCCTGAGATGCAGAATAGGCCCACACAGAAGTTCTCAGGGGGCTGGCGCATGCGTGTCTCTCTGGCCAGGGCACTGTTCATGGAGCCTACACTACTGATGTTGGATGAACCCACTAATCACCTGGACCTCAATGCTGTTATCTGGCTCAATAACTATCTTCAGGGCTGGCGGAAGACATTGCTGATTGTCTCCCATGACCAGGGCTTCCTGGATGATGTGTGCACTGATATCATCCATCTTGATGCCCAGCGGCTGCACTACTACAGAGGCAATTATATGACCTTCAAGAAAATGTACCAGCAGAAGCAGAAAGAACTACTGAAGCAGTATGAGAAGCAGGAAAAAAAGCTAAAGGAGCTAAAGGCTGGTGGCAAGTCCACCAAGCAGGCGGAAAAGCAAACAAAGGAAGCCCTGACTCGAAAACAGCAGAAATGCCAACGGAAAAACCAAGACGAGGAATCCCAGGAAGCCCCTGAGCTCCTGAAGCGCCCAAAGGAATACACCGTGCGCTTCACTTTCCCAAATCCCCCGCCACTCAGCCCTCCTGTGCTGGGTCTGCATGGTGTGACATTTGCCTATGAGGGGCAGAAGCCACTATTTAAGAACCTGGATTTTGGCATCGACATGGATTCAAGGATATGCATCGTGGGCCCTAATGGTGTGGGGAAAAGCACACTACTCCTGCTGCTGACAGGCAAGCTGACGCCGACACATGGGGAAAGGAGAAAGAACCACCGATTGAAAATTGGCTTCTTCAACCAGCAGTATGCAGAGCAGCTGCACATGGAGGAGACGCCCACTGAGTATCTGCAGCGGAGCTTCAACCTGCCCTACCAGGATGCACGCAAGTGCCTGGGCCGCTTTGGCCTTGAGAGTCATGCACATACCATCCAGATCTGCAAACTCTCTGGTGGTCAGAAAGCTCGAGTTGTGTTTGCAGAGCTGGCCTGTCGGGAGCCTGATGTCCTCATCTTGGATGAGCCAACCAATAACTTGGACATAGAATCCATTGATGCTTTGGGAGAGGCCATCAATGAATACAAGGGTGCCGTGATTGTCGTCAGCCATGATGCCCGACTCATCACAGAAACCAACTGCCAGCTGTGGGTGGTGGAGGAGCAAAGTGTTAGCCAAATTGATGGGGACTTTGAGGACTACAAGCGGGAGGTGTTGGAGGCCCTGGGTGAAGTCATGGTCAACCGACCCCGAGAATGAGCTTTTCCTCCTGGAAGTCTCCTGAGAGACAGGCTTACATGGCCTAGAAATAGCCTGTTGTCCCCCTTTCCTTGGAAGCCTGCCTCTGCCTTGCAACTGACCCAGCAACCACATGGGCACATGAAGGTGAAGCTGTGACCAGGATATTGCTTTCATTGCTTCCTTTGAAAGACTTGTGTGTTGCACTTTTCTTCAGACAATTGAGCTGACTTACCGTCAGCAGCCCTCTATACAAACTGAGGTGACCATGGTTATTGTGGAGTTCCATCCAACCAAACTTAGGTGGCCTTTTGTCTTGAGACTCATTACTCAGAAGCCTGCCTCTGGTCTACCCTAAAGCTTCAGGCTTAGCTCCCCCTGGTTTTGAGTGGTGCTTTTCTTTTTTGATGGATTTAATGCTGACTTAACACAAATATCCATTTGGACCTCAGAACCGGAAGCAAGTTTCTGAGGCCTGTGCTGTTATTCAGCTTAATATTTGGTGCCTGTGGTCACTTGTCCAGTTGGGGACTTGAGGACAGGAAAGGAAAGCTGCGGAACTTGGATTTCCTTTACAAGGGGAAGAAATAAAGGAAAGGAGTTGCTGCCACCTATCACTGGGGATTCCTGGGTGTTGGAACTGTTTTTACTCAATGTTGATTCACTTTATTTGGTTTTCTAGAAGTTTTTACTATCCCCCTTTCCCACTAATACAGATGGCTCTATCTAGAAAAAAAAAAAAAAAAGAATAATTCTTGGTGATTTATTAGTTTATAACCTATATTAACATCTTTGGTTTTTTCACAAACTCAAAGGATCAGTTGATACAGATGCCATTAAACAGTGTTCCTTGTACAGTGTTCCTTGT
Source organism: Sciurus vulgaris (assembly GCF_902686455.1). Taxonomy (NCBI): domain Eukaryota; kingdom Metazoa; phylum Chordata; class Mammalia; order Rodentia; family Sciuridae; genus Sciurus; species Sciurus vulgaris. The sequence continues at coordinate 1,624,085 of NW_027632596.1, forward strand.
AATTTGTACAAATTCTTCTAAATGAAACATTTGGAGTATACTTTAAAAAGGGAATTTCTCATATACACTAAAAAGAACATTAGTACAGTTTGATTAATTATTTTGATCCACTTAGTTTGGTAATTAATTCATATTTTGTTGATCTCAGTGTAAGCAGTCTACTTCATAAAGTCTTCAGCTTTTGAATTAAAAAACAGTTGGAGAAATTCTGATACCATCAGTTATATGTAGTCTAACAAATATCTGAAACAATGATGCTCTATTATAATGGGAAGATGTTTTTGTATGTGATTTACCAGGATTTTGGTAAGGATTGTTGTGTCTATATTCATCAGAGATATTGGTCTAAAATAAAATACTTGGGAATCAATTTAACCAAAGAGGTGAATGATCTCTACAATGAAAACTACAGAACATGAAAGAAGGAAATTGAAGAAGACCTTTTAAGATGGAAAGATCTTCCATGTTCTTGGATAGGCAGAATTAATATTATCAAAATGACCATACTTCCAAAGGTGCTATACAGATTTAATGCAATTCCAATTAAAACCCCAATTACATTACTCATGGAAACAGAAAAGGCAATCATGAAACTCATCTAGAAGAACAAAAGACCCAGAATAGCCAAAGCAATCATGGGCAGGAAGATTGATGCAGGTGGCATCACAATACCAGTCCTTAAACTGTACTATAGAGTGATAGTAAGAAAAATTGCATGGTATTGGGACTAAAACAAACAGGTAGAGCAATGGTACAGGATAGAAGACATGGAGACATACCCACATAAGTACAGTTATCTCATACTAGACAATCATGCCAAAAACAAGCAATGAAGAAAAGATAGCCTCTTCAACAAATTGTGCTGGCAATACTGGAAATCCATATGCAGTAAAATGAATTTAAACCTTTATCTCTCACCCTGTGCAAAACTCAACTCAAAATGAATCAAGGATCTAGGAACTAGGCTTAAGACCCTTCACCAAATAGAAAAGTAGGCTGTAATCTCCATCACATTGGCTTAGGACCAGACTTCATTATCAAGACCACCATAGTGCAAGAAATTAATGTAAGAATCAATTAATGGAATAGACTCAAACTAAAAAGCTTTTTCTCAGCAAAGAAAACAATCAATAATGTGATAAGAGAGTCTACAGAGTGGGAGAAAATCTTTTCCACACATACTTCAAACAGAGCACTAATCTCCAAAATTTATAAAGAACTTAAAAAACTTTACACCCAAAATACAAAGAACCAATCAATAAATGGGCTAAGGAACTGGGCAGACATTTCATAGAAGAAAACATACAGGTAATCAACAAATATATGAAAAAGTTCTCATCATCCCAAGCAATTAGAGAAATACAAATTAAAATGGCCCTAAGATTTCACCTAACTCCATTTAGAATTGCTATTGTCAAGAACACAGGCAATAATAAGTGTTGGCAAGGATGTGGGGGAAAAGGCACATTCAAACATTGCTGGTGGAGTTGCAAATTGGTGCAGCCACTCTGGAAAGCAGTATGGAGATTCCTCAGAAAACTTGGAATGGACCCACCGTTTGACACAGCTATCCCACTCCTTGGTTTATACCCAAAGGACTTAAAATCAGCATACTACAGTGATGCAGCCACATCAATATTCTAGCAGCTCAATTCACAATAGCTAGATTGTGGGACCAACTGAGATGCCCTTCAATTGTTCAATGGATAAGGAAACTGTAGTATATATACACAATGGAATATTACTGAGCCATAGAAAATAATACATTTATGGCATTTTTTGGTAAATGGTTGAAGTTGGAAAAAATCATGCTAAGTGAAGTAGGTCAATCCCATAAAACCAAAGTTCAAATGTTTTCTCTGATAAGTAAATCGGGGGGTGAGGGGAGTGGGAGGAAGAGAAGAATGAAGGAACTTTGGATGAAGAGAAAAATGGTGTGGGAGGGGATGGGAGACAGAAAGATAGAATGAAACAGTATCACACTATGTATATTTATGATTACATGAATGGTGTGAATCTATGTTGTGTACAACCATAGAAATAAAAAGTTGTAGCCCATTTGTGTACAATGAATCAAAATGCAGCCTGTAAAAATAAAAATATTAAAAAAAGAACATACTTAAACATTACCTGTGGTTTATCTGAAATCCAAATTTAATGGGGTGCTCTCTATATTTGATTTGGGAAACCTAGTGCTGGGTCAACAGGTACTTATCAACTAGAAGAGAAGCATTTAGATATTTTAACAGCACATAGAACCATCCTCTGTGTCACCTTGTCTCCATTCTGGTCTGCTTTGCCTAGAAGGATTAGTTATTTATAAGTTGAAGCCCTTCAGCAGAATGGGACCTTGTGTGTCTCTTTCATCTTAGTACCTCGAGTAGCAAGTATTTTAAAGCCAGAAATTCAGAATTTTATTACTCAAAGGACCACAGGGAAAGGCAAATGGACTGAGGTCATCAGTAAATTGATCACAGGATCAGAAACAGCCCCCTGGTGATCATGGCTGGCTGTTTCTTCGCATTTGGACCTCTTTCTTAAGGCTGAAACTTCAAGAAACTCTCAATTCTCTAGTGATGGAGGCTTCCCAAGGAGAGAACTCGGGAAAACTGGTTCCAACCCCCTGTTCTGTGAGACACTGCTTCAGGCACATGGACGAGGTCTCTATTGTCCCTCACTGTCAGAATGCAGAGGCTGATGGGTCTTTCAAGGATGTTGAATGGGGCGAGTGCAGAAGAAGAACCCAGACATGGTACAACACCTCCATCTATTGGCCAAAAGAGCTGCAGCCTCCTGGGCGCCCACCATCCATTGGCTTCCCCAGGTCAAGGAAAGGATTAGCTTTTGAGGGTGTTTGCTTTTACACACTCACACACTCTGGCTTGCTCTACTCTCAGAAGCAGGTGTTTTCTTGTTCAGTCCTTTCCTAAAGTCAAGCACTCAATCTTCACCCACACATCGCAACTTCCCTCAGTGGCTGCACCCCACCCTCCTTCACACACATCTTCCCCACATGAGATGGCTGTTTCTAGGCTGGGTACTGAGAGCAAAGGCCTTGATCCCACCTATACCCTTCACCATCCCTCAAGGAGAAGGTCTGAGAACAAATGGCAGCCATGCAGAGCCCTGCCCACATGGCTTCATTCAAGCTAGTGATACCATGCATGAGGTTGTGTCAGGGCTTAGCTGGATTTGCAACTAACCAAAGAAGGATGATGTACATTCATTGTGGGGCAGTTTGTAGTATCTAACAACAGAGAAAGGATATTCTTTTTTTTCTTAAAGTTTTTTTAGTTGTCAAGGTACCTTTATTTGTTTACTTATATGTGGTGATGAGAATTGAACCCAGTGCCCCACACATGCTAGGCGTAAGCTCCACTGTGCTACAACTCCAGCCCTGATCAGGGATTTTGAGACTTTCTGAAAGTGAAAAACACCTCATAACTAAGGAATCTGGCAGGATGTGCATCATCCAGGCCTCCTGCTGCAGGAAGATGTCCACCAGTCGGGGGAACAACCAAAGGCCACCTATATAAGCCATCTTAGGTCAGCTTCCTGGCAAGAAGGTCTTTGTGACAAGAGTTCCTCTTTTCTCTTATTCAGCTGGTTTTCCAAATAAAGTCACCTTCCTTCAGTCAACACCTTGCCTCCTAATTTAATTGGTCATTCAGACAGACATGAGATGCATTGATTTTTTAAAATTTAAGCAAATTTGAATCCTTCAACTGGTAAGTATCAGATAAGCAAACTGTTGCATCTATACTATGGAATTCTATTCTGCAATAAAAAAGTAACCAACTACTGATATAAACAACAATAGAAACTTTTTGTTTCAAATATACTATTATTTTGAGCACAAGATTAAAGAGGGATGTAACTTAGTGTGGTGCACATGGGCAAGACCCTGGGTTCAATCATCAGTATATATATATATATATATATATATATATATATAAAGGCTACTGACAACTCCATTCATATGATGCCCAAGGAAAGCAAAACTATACCAATAGAACAAACAAATGGGTGGTTTCCAGGATGTAGGAGGGATTGGTCACAAAGAGGCAGCATCCAGGGGCTGTTTGAGTGATAAAACTGCCTTGTCTCTTGTCTGTGGTGTTGGCTACACAACTGATGCATTTGTACCCCCCAAAAGATAAATTTTTACTTCATAAAACTTATCCTTGAAAAAAAAACAATAAAAAAGGACATTAGAAAAAAAAGAATAAAAGAAACAAATACGTGTACATATATATGTCCATGAATCAATTGGCACCACACACACACACACACACACACACACACACACATGCACACAAATTCTTAATGAAAGATTAAGGCATCGTTTCCACTGAGGTGGTCAAAATTATCAGTTAGAATATATATTTACTGTAGGGCTCAGTGGGCCACCTGGTGAGCAGAGGCAGCAAGGCAAGTCCTCAGCTGCTGAAACAGTGCTCTGCCTGCGTGAACCTGTCAGGTGTCACTTAGCAGTGGCAGGTAGGAGGCAGGCACTGGGTTTGCCCTGCAGTCTGGCTTTCACCTTGGGCCTTGGGCTGCCTACAACCAGGGTACCCTAGAACCTCGTTTGGCTTCATCCTGAGCAGTTTGACACAGAACACACCTGCAAGGGAAGGCAAGGAGACATGACAGCACCCCCAGCTTTCTGTCTACTATCATAGTCAGCCGATGGCCCACTTGTCATCTTGTGTTTGGCATTTATTGGCTTAATCTGTAGCCCACAATTTTTTTTTTTTTTTTTTTTTTTGCGGTGCTGGGAATCCAACCCAGGTCCTTGTGCATGCAAGGCAAGTACTCTATCGACTGACCTATCTCTCTAGCCCTAGCCTGCAAATTTTAACTGCTCAGCAATTGGCCCGATCATTCTTAGCCCAGGAAATTCAAGTACTTAAGCAAAGCTCCCCCGCCACACTGTCTCTAACAGGCTCTCTCTCTCTCTTCAGGGCAGACACTGTTAGTCTACCTATTAAAATATCTTGTGTGAGTTCCCACATGTGGAGTGGTTTGTCTGGGTGCCTTTTCACTTTTCGTTCACTGTCTATGTCCAACTGTCTTTTTTTCCATTTGTTCTTGAATGATGTACTGAGCATGAGCACAAAGACAAAGGGTTGTTTAGAACTTCCTGTTTTTGTGTTGCTCACCAAGTTGCCAGTTGGAGTTCAAAAATGATCTGCTTCCCTTCTCACCAGTAGGAGGTAGAATGGGATGGGAAGTCCTGTCAGTTGAAGTTCTGTCGGGCACAGAGCAGATCACTGCACTCCCAGGGTGTGACTGCTGCAGAGTTCTAAGAGTGGAGTTTCTATAGGTGGGGCTTAGGTCTAATCAGGTGTCAGGGGTGGTGACTGCTCTAGAGAAACTGGATCAACACATAGGGTTTAGCACTTACCCTATCTTTGCTGGGAGTCTGGATTCCAGGAGTCATCACTCCTGGGACAGGGAAGCCAATCCTTCATCACTCTGCTGCCCATGGACACAGCCTTTCCAGGCTTCTTGGGTTTGGTTCTTGAGTTTATAACCTACCTGTTCAAATTCCTGACCTGGTTCTGCAAACCACCAGACTCAAAGGGGAAAGTGAGTTGGGCTCCCCTTCACCTTTCCAGTTTGAATTCCCCTGGGTAAAATATGCTCTGTGCCCCAAAGCAAAGGGCAGAGGGCAGTTGTCTAATAGAAAAGCTATAACAGACACATGGACAGAGAGGAAACCAACTGATAACAGTCAGGTGTGTGTAGACAGGGCAAGAAATAAGGAAAGGAGAAAATTCCAGAGACCATAAAAAGAACAGGCCAAAACCCACCCAAAGGATTCCCAGTTCTGGGGCCACTTTTCTTCAAAAAAGTCTATCTCTGTTATCTTTGTTAATAAACCTGCTTCTTTCTTGCTATCTCTGTGTCCTGTTCTTCAATTCTGTGTTGAACATAGACAACAAAGCCAGCACCCTAGATAGTAACATAGCTGCATTTGCTCAGATCTCCCAGCTCCTGCAGTAGGTGCTGCAGCATGGCCACCTCAAGATGTCTCCTGCCTCAGCTCTTTGGCACCAGTTGGTAAAAACCATGTACAGTGCAGCCTCTGGGTCAGCTGAGGGTAGGCTGCTTTTCTGATCTCAGAATTTTTCTTACAAAATCTGTTGTGTTTCTCTGCATTGTCCCTCCCTCTGTTGAATCAGCACTACAAACTGCTGGGCCCTAATGTAGTCTTTAAAAAAAAAAAAAAAAACTATTTATTTATTGTTTTACAGACTGCATTCTGATTCATTTTTCAGAAGTGGGGTACATCATTTAATTTCTATGGTTGTGAATGATGTAGATTCATACCATTCATATATCATACATGTATATAGGGTAGTGATATTTGTCCCATTCCACCATTTTTGAAACCCCTCCCCCTCTCATTTCCCTCTACATAATCTTGTACCCAAATTTCTGAGTCTCTGATATACTTTGACGGCCAAATACTATTTTAGTGAAATCCCTCTTTCACCAATCTCTCAAAGCAGTATTCCTACTGCTTGAATCCTGGTTCATGGAACAACAAGGAATACAGCATTCCACTAGCCCATAATCTTGAATTCCCCTGCATTGTTCATTTTTAAAAGCCTTTATCATTTTGGGTGGTTTGTATTGTTTTGCAATTGTTAGCACAAAAAGACTGGTGTGGACACAAACTTCACAGATCAGCTCTTTATTCAGGAATGAAGTCTCATGCAGGACTGGATGAGGGTTGAGAATGGGGTGACACCATTGGACCCACTCTCCGTAGAAAATGGGCCACTGAATAAAGGAGGAGACTGGGTTTATGTAGGTTATACTGAGTGGTGACTTAAATAATGAGCACTCTGCTTGGGCACTCAGAAATTTGGAGTCAGTCTTACTGGGTGAAATGGGAGCGGGACTGAGTCAGCAGTTTGAGCACTCAGGAAACAGCTTTGTGAGAATTTGAAAATTTATTTTTACTGGGCAGTATTTTTACTTGAAGAAGAATGGAGGGTCTGGGGTTAGTGTTCAGTACTTATCTCTTTCCCTTCAGGGTGCCATTGTACTGCCACTGGGACAGGATTTACATGGGGAAGGATCAATGTTTTGGATTCCTTTCTATGGGATTTTTCTGTCATTGGGCAGGAATGAACTGGGAAAGGATCAATGCTATTAATGTATGACTTTATTTTTACTCCCTTATCTCAGGCCCCACTATTTTGGGGTTTTTCAATTTCCATATCCAACAGCAATGTTTGAGTATTTTTTCTCTCATGATTTGTAGTTTTAATCTCTTGAAGCTCAAGTGATATAAATATGTACATGTGTGGACATATAGTTAATCTTTCCAAAATGTAGAAAAAATTATATCTTTCAATATCCTTTGTCTGCTGTGTCTATTCTCTTTAAATTTTGAGTCAATTTCAATTATTTTTTCTCATTATGGTATAATTTTCATGTTTTTTGAATGCTTCATTTTTTATTAGATATCAGATATGATAAATGTTATCTTGCTTGGTGCTAGGTATTTTATTTCTGTTCATATGTTTGAGCTTTGTTCTGAGATGCAGATATGTTGAAGTAACTTGGTCCCCATGGCTTGGCATTTTAAGATTTATATTTTACATTAGTTTTTCTATGACCACTGTGACAAATTACAGCAAATTCAGTGGCTTAAAACAACACAAATTATTTTACATTTCTTTGGTTCCTAACTCTAAAATGGGTCTCTCTCAGTTAATATTAAATTTTCTCTCTCCTGGAGGCTCTAGGAGAGAATCAATTCCTTAATTTCTAGCTCCCAGGGGCTACCTACATGGCTTGGTTCATTATCTTCTTTTTCCAACTTCAAAAACAGCACATAGGTCAAGATCTTTTCATATCATATCACTCAGAGCTTCTTCCATTTATAGTCAGGTCCAACTGAATAATCCAAGGCAAACTCCCCATTTCAAGCTAAACTTAATTCCATCTATAATCTTAATTACACTTTGGCATATAAGCTAACCTAATCATAGATTTTGGGAATGAACACAAAGATATCTTTGGAGGGTCATTTTCATACCTACTATCAACAGTCACTCTTGAGAGAAATGTTCCCTACTACTAATGGAAAATCCTTCTGTACTCCATGTTCTAAACTTAGGCAGTTCAGTAGGCTGGAAATTCATAACTCAGAAATTTACAGTCATAACTCAGAAATATTCTCAGGGTAGTAAGCTGAGGCAATCAATTAAAGGGTCCACCTCATTTGTTTCTCATATTTCAGAGGTCATCATTCTTTATTGCTTAGTATTTAATATCTATGATAGCTTGAATGTATCTCCCAAAAAGTATGTTACAAAATTAAATTCCATTATAGTAAAATTAAGAGGTGATTAGGCCATGAAGATTCTGCCTCATTAATAGATTAAAACTGTTACTGTGAGAATGGGTTTATTATCATAGGAGTGAATTTCTTATAAAAGATTGAGTTCAACCCTCCACATGGGATGACATAGTACAAAGGCCCTAGTCAGATACTAGCCCCTTGTTCTTGACTTCTCAGTCTCCAGAACTGTAATAAATAAATGTTTTATATGTGTATATGTGCATATACATATATGGTGTGTATGTGTGTATACCTGGGATTGAATCTAGAGGTACTTAACCAGAACCATGTAACAAGCCATTTTTAAAATTTTTGAAACAGTTCTCACTAAGCTGCTTAGGACCTCACTAATTTAGAGACTGCTGGCCTTGAACTTGTGTTCTCCCTGCCTCAACCTCCAGGGTTGCTGGGATTGCAGGTATGTATCACCATGCCTGGCTTCATGGCAAATTTCTGAATCTTCAGTATTCTGTTACTGCAGCACAAATAGACTAAGACAATGCCTGAAAACTACTGGTTCATATAATGCATCTGGAATGTTGTTTTTGGTGACAGGGTAAATCTAGTTCATGTTATTTCATCTTGCCTAGAAATCTTCCTAGTAATTTTTGATTGGCTGTCAATCATAGTAGCTGTTTACCATGTTGATAGGTGGACATGATTTATTCTGACAGGTATCCTTGAGTTTTGTTCTGGTATTCAGTTTGATTCTTCAAAAACATTTTGGGAAGCTCTTTAGTTATAATACTCTGCCTTACTTTAATACTTGGAAAATATTTTGGAACCATATGCTTTAGTTGAGTCCCCTTGCTTTAGTCTTTATAACCTTAGCATCATACATCTTTAAGAGATTTTACTCTGCTTCTTATAAGCTTTTGTGATGTCTCTCTACACTTTCCATATAGTAAGTGTCCTTTGGGGTAAAACTGGCTGCACATCTGAAGTCCCTCAAGTTTCCAACTCACCCTCTATTAGCTCATACTGCTAGGAGCTTTATTACCTTAACAGATATACTCTGACTAGGCAAAGGTCATTCACAGTCCAGACACATAATCAGCAAATTGCCTCAGAGGATAAAATGACTATTTATCTCCGTTCATGTTGGGCAGTTCTCCCTTTTCTCCTGGACTTTTAGTTCATCTAGTTGTAGTTGCGACCACAGTTCTCTGCTGCATCTGAAAATAAGATGCTACCCTCAGAATCCTCTGAGCTCAGACTAGCTCTTGATCTGGTGGATCTCTGGATTGTCAGTTCATTTTATTTCATCTATAAATACTCTAAATGTAAATCACCCTCCCAGACAATACACAGAATGCAACTCTACTAACTGGGGAAGAGAAACACCACCTTCAGGTTATCACAAACATTCCCAAACATTTGTGTATTTAAAATGTCCTTAGCCTGTCCAAATTCCCTTTCTCTTATTTTTTGAGGCCCTGTTAAGGATAACAGCCATGTGACTATTCAGTTCTAACTCTCAACTTATAATTGTGACTCAGAACTTCAATTTTGTAATTGATCACAGAAATCCCTGAAAAGAAGAAAAGCTGTAGGGTCACAGTTCTGAGTTATCAATGGGTATGGAAGTCAGAATTTCCCCCCTTAAGATCCAGGTACACAGGCCTGCAGTAATATTCACTCCTTCAGATACCCAATATCTTTACTTGATCTTCTCACAAACTGTCAATATTAAGAACTTTGGAAGCAGTAACGAAGGGAAATTGGATACCAAGTAGTAGAGAAGTATGTGAAAAACTACTTGGGCTCTTAAAAAACAGCATACTACCTTAGGCCTTCTGATTTCTGACAAAAGGAAAACTCAAAACAGGAACTTCTTTCAGAATACGAATGAGTGCATGAAAAGTGCTAACTGAACATAAAACATGAAGCAGTTTATCTTCAGTCAATTTAAGTGCCCTGGAATCAGGGAATGTTAGGCAAAGGCAGGTGGCACTCCAGAATTGCATATGTGTTCCTGGATGGTTACCACTGAGGTCAGAGGGAAAGGAGAAGAGAGATTCAGGATGTCCCTGAGCCACGTGTCACTGGTCCTTGTCACTGCCAGAGAGGCGGGGTAGGTTTAGAAAGAATAAAGTAAAAGGTCACAAGTCAAGTAGACCAGAAAAAGATGCTTTAGAAAGCACAAGCCAATTCAAGTTTGGACTTGATGGAATCATGGTGTCATTTTTTTTTCAGTAGCCAAAGAACCCAAGTCAATCTAATTTAGAAACCAACATATTTTCCTACCTTCCCCCCATACTGTATTATCTATAATAAATGCATCTCAGATTAACACTTTGGCCATAGTATGCTGATACAGCCTAAATATGACAGAAGGTGGGTAAAAATTAAACTTTAATTGGGCATGGTGGTATATGCCTGTAATACTAGTTACTCAGGGGGATAAGGCAAGTTTGAAGTCAAGTCTGGGCAACTTAGCAAGATCTTGTCTTGAAATTAAATAAAAATGCTGAGGTGGAGCTCAGGGGTAGAGTGCTTGCCTAGCATGCACCTGCCCTGGATTTGAACCATAGTAAAACACACCAGTACACACAATCCCAGAAAAAAAAAATTTGTAGAAATGAGAAGGAGGTGAAAGAAAGACCTATTTGATAAACATGGCAGGATGATGCAGAGGATATAATGTGGAATTAGGATAAGGAGCCTGAATCACAGTCCTTTCTGTTAATTACTAGCAATTTGACCTTCTGTGAGCCTTAGTTTATCTATAAAACTGGGGTTAAAAATAATAGCTCACAAGGTAATTTTAAAAGTGAAATTCAGAAATATATTTTTAAATTTTCTATATTACCATATAATCTATTACCGTCACTCTACCAGTGATTTCCCTAATCTAGCTACACACATCTAAGAAATAAAAGCAGTGTGCCATGCATGATGGTGCATGGCTGTAATCTCAATGACTTGGGAGGCTGAGGCAGGAGGATCACGGTTCAAAGACAGCCTCAGAAACTTAGTGAGGCCTGTTTCAAAATAAAAATAACACAAAAAGGGTTAGGGATGTGACTGAATCTTGATGCTCTTATTTGAAATCTTTGGAGGTGGAGTCACTGAATCTGTATGCTCACAAACATTCCCAGGTGATTCTGATCATGATCAGCTTAGTTTGACAGCCACAGAGCTATATAACTTTATTCCAACAGCTTAAACCCAGACATGACAAGATAGAACAGAACAGAAATTTTTATCCCAGAATCTAAAATAGCAGAGAAAGCAAGGAGGACTCTAGAGCTAGAGGGGACAGGGCAAGTCTGGTCACATTTCTCCTTTTCCTACTGTACTGGAGAGGAGCAAGCATTTGGGTATATATAATAGTGGCACCTAAAAGTAGCTGAATTCCACATTTAAAATGGGTGAAAGAAGTCTTACTATCACTTTCAAGTATTCTTTGAACTAGAAGCTAAACCTGACTTTTGGCACATGATGTCTTACTGCTATGAACTCAAATAAGTAGGTTGTATAAAGGTTCTAGCCACCCAGAAAGAAACTGGGAAATAAAATAGACTGTTAAATCACTGGACAAGTCAGTCAGCCAGAACATGGACACAGTGAATTAAATTAAAAACAAATGACCCACTGATTAAAAAGAAAGTTCTTCTTAACCATTACTGTCACCTTCAGGTAAAATGAAGTAGCTGAGCAAGTAACCACTGCACAACATATTACCCCTAACCTTTCATATAGCTGAGATGTGAAGAACCAAGGACACCACTGGCCTTAATAGATAATGCATAGAGATGGTTCAGCATAACATGGGTGGACTCAGGAAGTAAGGCCGGATCATACTAAGAGACACAAAACTAATTTAAAATAATGCATTAGTTGTATGGACAAATCATTAACTTACTCTTTCTTAGAGCTTTCTGGGATGGTTAAGAACACCTTATCTTTATCTCCTTTCAATAGTGTATCTGCTCCAGTATTTATCAATAATACATTCTTATTACAGAAAATTTGGAAAATTCTCAGTTCATGGCAGAAACCCTAAGCATCAAGATCTGCTAACCTTAACACAGCTAAAACAAAAATCTTACCTACGACAACTATGGAAGATTTACATTAAATGGCAAAAGTAATCTTAGAGAGAGTCAATGAGAATAAATATAGAAGTCAATTATACGCAAACAAAAATGGTAACTCTTTTGTATATCCCAAAATAATACGTATTTTTTACCTCATGTTGGAATAGAAATCTCAGAAATTAGTTCTAGAATACACTGCAGTCCTGATTTTTTTCAGGAACAGAGACAAGTATAAGCTTTGATTTTAGTTCCTGAATAAGCTAACAAATGAGGCTTGATAAAAGTATTCTACAGTGCTATTCCTATGTATATGATTTATAATCTCAATATACCTTTATAGTAATCCCAACTTCTAGGATTACTGAATTTTGCCCATATTAATTCTATAGTTCCCCAGATCCTCCAGCACTATTCTCAGGATACTTACAGAAATATTAGTGTCCTTGTTAAGAGTAAATTGGAGTAGGTGAGGAAGAAGGGTGGGTGGGGATTTGAATCTCTCTTCAGATCAAAATACATACATTTCTTGACCATAAGGCCCAGGGGGTGAGCTGGAAAGATCTAAAAGATATTTCCACAAACATGAGCAAAAGTACAAAAATTAGGACAAAGCATAGAAAAATACATGGCCACTAATGTTAAATATATAAGTCATGAATCATAACTTTTAACCCATTGGGTCTACAAATGTCAAGTAGTCAAGGAAAAAAATTTCCTAACATGGCAACAAAATTCCATGAAGAGGAGAGGGTTCATAGTCTTGAGGTAAGGAAAGAGCTACCCTATATATCAGCTTTACAACCTTGGAAAATGCCTTTACCACAGTCAGTTTTCTCATCCATAAAAATAAAAAGAATCCTTGCCCTATTTTCAATGTTATTGAGGAAACTAAAAGATAATGGATGTGAAGAGGCCTTGCAAACTTTCAAACAATGTGAACAAATTAGATTTCATTTTTCCCCCACCCAAGCAATACATAACAAGGTTACAAATTCTAAGATTTCTGATACTACAATGATTGCAGCAGTAAGAACAAGAGCTATGTAATAGCCATTAGGGAAATGCAAATCAAAACCACAGTAAGATGCCATTTCATACTCACTAGGATGGCTATAATTAAAATGGCAAACTAATGAATACTGGCAAAGATGGAGAAGTTGGAACTTTCAAACTACAGTATTCCCATTGCCAGTGGGAATCTACAATAGCATAGCCATATGGGAAGACAGTTTGGTATTTCTTCAAAGAATTAAACAGAAAGTTACCATGTGACTCAACAATTACATTCCCAAGTATATATCCAAGATATATGTCCACATGAAAACTTGTATGCTAATGTTTATGTTACCAAAAAACAGAAACAATACAAATGTCTATCAATAACAAATAAACAAAATGGTACATCCATACCATGGAATATTATTGTGTTATAAATAGATACATGTTTCAATTTGGATGAAACCTGAAACATTAAGCTAAGTGAAAGAGTCTCACAAAAAATACCATGAATAGACAAATCCATAAAGACAGAAAGTAGACTTGTGGTTGATAGGAGTATGAGAGAGGAAGAAATGGAAAGTGACTGCAAATGGGTACAGGGTTTCTTCTGGGGATGATAAGAATGCTCTGGAACTAGTGGTAATGTAACACAACTCTGAATGTACTAAAACTTATGAAACTGTACAATTTAAAGGATAAGTTTTATGGTATGTAAATTATTCTTCAAAAATGGAAAAAATAATGCATCATAGAAGGAAAAAATTAACAATAAAGAAAAATGATTTTGTTTAAAGATATAAAAAATATTTTAGGTCTCCAGTGGAAAATTATAATAGCTCATTTAAAGAACTTATTTCAGTTAAACATATATGAAGCAAAAGCAAAGTTAATAAATACAGTGATATTATACAGTATCTTAAAAACTTTCCAAAGCACATCAAGTTATTATATCACGTAATCCACAAAACACTGCTGGAAAGTACACAGAATAGTTTTTTTAAATTTCTTTTTCATCATCATCATGATCCAACAAAAATACAAATTGTTTAAGTAACTGGCTATACTAAACTTAGTGCAAATTAAAACCTAATAAAAATGTATTCTAAGGCTTACCTGAATGGATTGGGAAATTAAGTGAAAGAGGGAAGTGAGAAATATCAAAAATATGCTAGTCTTCTCTCTGTATAGTTATGATTGACTATTATTCATTTGTTGCTTTGCCAGAAGTATATAATGCAAAAATGTAGTTACCAGTGGCCTCATAATTTAATTTGGTATCTTTAAACCCTTTTCAATCTCTACCTACCAGTCAAAACAAATGTCTAACTTAACTTTGAGAGCTTATATAATAAAAACATTATTATCCAAAATTTCCTAAATAATTATTATACTATGAAGTTTTAGAAACAACATGTCACCCTTATGCCCTGTGATTATTAATGTGTTCCACTTTAGGCCTTGTGATTGCTGCAAAACACTGAGTCCAGCCCCTGATTTTACCATTATGGAATACAGAACCAAATGAATTAAGGGCCTGTCCACAATGGTAAAACTCCTTAGTAGCACAGGTAGGTTTTGAATTCAAAGCAAGAAGAATACTCAGCGTAAATACAGTGCACAGTTTCTTAGACAGGCATAGCTCTTACTGTAAAGTAGCAAAACAGTAATTATGAATGTGATTTGGAGAATATTTACAATATTGACATAGTAAATTAAGTAGAGATGAAGGTCTTGGAAAAAATAATATTATAGGAAACAAAAGGAGCTGGGGATATAGCTCAGCTGACAGAGTGGCCTTGCAAGCACAAGGCCCTGGGTTCAATCCTCAGCACCGCAAGAAAAATAAAATAAAATAAAAATGTATATAGAGATCTTTTCCAATACCAGGGAATTTTTTAAATAAAAAATTTACAAAATTTTGATTATATGTAAAAGAATTAATTACCTGATATTGTGTGTGTGTGTGTGTGTGTGTGTGTGTGTGTGAGTGTGTATGTTTTTAAGCTACTTTTCCCCAATGACTACTCTACTTGTAGGGTCTCATAAAACTACAGAACTGCCAACTGATTCATCACACTGGCAGATTAAGCTGAGGCAGCTTAGTAAGACAAACAAGACACATCTAGTCTCTGCTGGGTAATACCACCAGAGGTCAATGGAAAACTTGAAATATTACTAGAAAGAGTTTTCAAAGAGTAGGTTATAGCCCACTATTGTGCTGTAAAAAATACAATAGCAGTCATGTGCTGTGGCACATGCCTGTAGTCACAGTGACCCAAAAGTCTGAGGCAGGAGGATCTCAAGTTCAATGTCAGTCACAGCAATTTAGTGAGACCCTGTTTCAAAATAAAAGGGGTAGTGGTTATGGCTTAGTTGGTAGAAGGTCTCTGAGTTCAATTTCAGTACCTAAATAAATACATAAATAAATGTTTTTAAAAAACAGAAAAGAATACATCACAGAGAATAAAGGCAAACATTATACCACATATTACACTTCTGTGTATCTGTGTATGTGTGTACTGGGCTGCAAAGCAAAATAAATGTCTCACTATAGATACTTGGTTAAAAAGTTAAAGTACACTAGGCTGAGACATTTTTGGTATAAAGAATAGGATCTAAATGTTTATATAAGAAATATGTGCACATATATAAATGATTCAGAAGATTCCTGAGAAGAAATGCAAATAAAAAACAAAATTAAAAGGTTACTTTCAAGAAGGAAATTAAAAAACCACTTCTGTGTTACAAGAAAAACAAGGCAAAAGAGAGCAAAAATTATAAAATTACCTCAACAAGATGTCTCACAGCTTTCCTTGAATCTAGTTTTAAAGCATCAAACACCTCAAAATCAGATTTCTTTTTTTTCTTTTTTTTTATTTTATTGTAAACAAATGGGATACATGTTGTTTCTCTGTTTGTACATGGTGTAAAGGCATACCATTTGTGTAATCATAAATTTACATAGAGTAATGTTGTTTGATTCATTCTGTTATTTTTTCCCTTCCCCCCACCGCGACCACCCCTCTTTACCTCTATACAGTCCTTCCTTCCTCCATACTTGCCCCCCTCCCTAACCCTAACTCTAACCCTAACACTAACCCTTCCCTCCCCTCATTATGTGTCATCATCCACTTATTAGCAATATCATTTGACATTTGGTTTCTTGAGATTGGCTTATCTCACTTAGCATGATATTCTCCAATTTCATCCATTTGCCTGCAAATGCCATAATTTTATCATTCTTTATGGCTGAGTAATATTCCATTGTATATATATATATACCATAGTTTTTTTTTATCCACTCATCAATTGAAGGGCATCTAGCTTGGTTCCACAGTCTGGCTATTGTGAATTGAGCAGCTATGATTGATGTGGTTTTATCTCTGATGTAGTATGTAGTATGTACATACTACATACTACATAATGTAGTGTGCTGATTTTAAGTCCTTTGGGTATAGGCCTAGGAGTGGGATAGCTGGGTCAAAGGGAGGGTACATTCCAAGTTTTCTAAGGAATTTCCACACTGCTTCCAGAGTGGCTGCACTAATTTGCAACCCCACCAGCAATGAATGAGTATACCTTTCTCCCCACATCCTCGCCAACACCTGTTGTTGCTCGTGTTCTTGATAATCGCCATTCTAATTGGGGTGAGATGGAATCTTAGGGTGGTTATGATTTGCATTTCTCTTATTACTAGAGATGTTGAACATTTTTCCATGTGTTTGTTGATTGCTTGTAGATCTTCTTCTGTGAAGTGTCTATTCATTTCCCTAGCCCATTTGTCAACTGGATTATTTGAATTCTTGGAGTAGAGTTTTTTGAGTTCTTTATAGATTCTGGAGATTAGTGCTCTATCTGAAGTATGATTGGCAAAGATTTTCTCCCACTCTGTAGGCTCTTTCTTCGCATTGCTGATAGTTTCCTTTGCTGAGAGAAAACTTTTTAGTTTGAATCAATCCCAGTTATTGATTCTTGCTTTTATTTCTTGTGCTATGGGAGTCCTGTTAAGAAAGTGTGGTCCTAAGCCGACATGTTGAAGATCTGGACCTACTTTTTCTTCTATAATCTGCAGGGACTCTTGGTGTGATTCTGAGGTCCTCAATCCATTTTGGGTTTACTTTCGTGCATGGTGAGAGATATGGGTTTAGTTTCATTCTGTTGCATATGGATTTCCAATTCTCCCAGCACCATTTGTTGAAGAGGCTATCTTTTCTCCATTGCATATTTTTGGCCCCTTTGTCTAGTATAAGAAAATTGGATTTATTTGGGTTTGTGTTCATGTCCCGTATTCAGTACCATTGATCTACTTTTCTATTTTGGTACCAATATCATGCCGTTTTGGTTACTATTGCTTTGTAGTAGAGTTGAAGATCTGGCATTGCAATACCCCCTGTTTCACTCTTCCTGCTAAGGATTGCTTTAGCTATTCTGGGTTTCTTATTCTTCCAGATGAATTTCATAATTGCTTGCTCTATTTCTGTAAGGTACGTCATTGGAATTTTAATTGGAATTGCATTGAATTTGTATAGCACTTTGGTAGTATGGCCATTTTGACAATATTAATTATTCCTATCCAAGAACATGGAAGATCTTTCCATCTTCTAAGGTGTTCTTAAATTTCTTTCTTTAGTGTTGTATAGTTCTCATTGTAGAGGTCTTTCACCTCTTTTGTGATATTGATTCCCAAGTATATTATTTTTTTCGATGCTATTGTGAATGGGGTAGTTTTCCTAATTTCTCTTTCTGAAGATTCATCACTTATGTATAAAAATGCATTGAATTTATGAGCATTGATCTTGTAACCTGCTACTTTACTGAATTCACTTATGAGTTAGCATTGATCTTGTAACCTGCTACTTTACTGAATTCATTTATGAGTTCGAAAAGTTTTCTGGTGGAATTTCCAGGTTCCTCTAAATATATAATCATGTCATCAGCGAACAGGGATAGTTTGAGTTCTTCTTTTCCAATCCGTATCCCTTTAATTTCTTTGGTTTGTCAAATTGCTCTGGCTAGAGTCTCAAGAACGATGTTGAATAGAAGTGGTGAAAGAGGGCATCCCTGCCTTGTTCCAGTTTTTGGGGGGAATGCTTTCAATTTTTCACCATTTAGAATGATATTAGCCATGGGCTTAGCATAAATGGCTGTTTACAATGTTAAGGAATGCTCCTGCTATCCCTATATTTTTCTAGTGTTTTGAGCATGAAGGGG
>NW_027632595.1:0-219331 GCF_902686455.1 Sciurus vulgaris
CTTGTGGAGAGAGGGATTTAATGATGAGCTGGAGGCCTGCAAAGAGCATGTTAAGGGCCAAACCCAGTTGCACTTCAAGAAGGCCACAAAGGGATATGAGACAGAGGAGTTGTGAGAAGCAGCTGGGCCCTGGTGGCTGGACTCTGTCCAGGTCTATGAGTTCCTTCATGAGGAAATTAAAAGTGCTTTGATCTGAAGATGTGCACATGCTCCAAGATGCCATCAACAAGATGGAACCCACTGATGTGAAGTACCACATACAAGGTGTTGCGTCAAGTCTAATATCTGGGTTCCCAACTCCAAGCAAGGCCAAAAGAGGGGAAGGAGGCAGCCCCAGGGATCTATTGCTGGAGAAACCGTCTCCAAGCCAGCAGATGATGAGAAAGAGGTCAGCACATGACCCGCCCAGGCACCACCACACCACCCACCTCATCTCCTTCCTTCTACATGAAGGATTTCTCTCCCAGGGCTTTGCCAGGCTTGGTGACATAGGTATTGTGGTAAAATTGCCTTTCTCTCTCTTTATAATTTTATTTTTAAATAAAACATTTTCATTTATTTTAAACCTTCCACATAGTAATAATCTATTTTAATTTTTATTCTCAAACATACAAGAATGATATAAACAATGATAATTACATCGGCACCAATAATCAGCAGTCCAAAATACTAATCTTGACAATATAGAATAACAACAAGAACAACAAAAACAGGAATTAAGGATATTAGTAAGTTGAAGAAATGCAAGTAAATTCAGTGTTCTTATAACATTCAAATAAATAATTTTATAATAATATAGTTAAATAACAAAATAATAAACACATTCATATTGTATGTTAACACTTAACATATGGAATATAACATGAAAATGGAGATAAATGACAATTTTTGACATTTTGTGGAAATTTTGAGTGCAAGAATTTGTGTTTGTTTCCAATCTTCATCACCTTTTACTGAGACTTCGCATTTATATCTATGCTTATGCCAGAAATTCTGATTTTAGGTTTATGGTTTGTTTACACTTTTGTAGTCATAAACCCATATGAGTTGCCTGTCTTAGACTAAGATATTCGTTATTCTACAAGCACAGGTCATTGTGCACTAGAATCTTGGAAGCAATCAGGGCCATATTTCTTTGTGCAGTTCTCCAATAAAGAATGTGTCTCCTCACTTCTTCCACCCCTAGATGTTCCCTTCATTCTGCAGCATAGGACTTATTCCAGCTTCAGTGACAGCAAGGTAGGACCATTCTCCCACAGACATATCCTTCTCTGAGGAAAATCTTAGTCTTCAGTTATTGAATGTTGATGTAATTGAATTGTGACCACTGCCAAGTAGAATATTATGTTAACAGTTTCTGAAGAGCTGGCAAAGGAGAACTTTCATAGGTCATTCAGAAGCCTGCTGCAGTGCCATGGATATCCAAATTACCTGGATACACTAAGAAAGTTCATGCTCAAAAACATTCATGTTGGTTCTGAGATAATCATTAATGATTCATGGTCATGAGCCTATAAACCTCATTGTAGTGTTTCTAAATAAAATACATACCTATACAAATCAAGATATTCAGTTATTTACCTTATATCCAAATGATCCCATACATCATAAAAAACCGACAAAACAGCAATTCATAAAGATATGTCATTGATCCTTCCTAGAGAATAGTTCTATTTTCCCCCCTTAAAACTTATAATGAGGTAGTTTCCATAGAATCTTCCTCAGACAAGCTTTGACATCTTTGTTCCTCAGGCTGTATATTATAGTGTTCAAAGATGGAGGCATCACAGAATAGAGAACAGACACCAGAAAGTCCATAGGATGTGAGGATTCAGGCACTGGCTTCAAAAAGGCAGTGACACCAGTCACAAAAATCGTGGTCACCACCATGAGCTGAAGCATGCAGGTGGAGAAGGCTCTTGACCTCCCTTGTGATGATGGCATTCTTGTGATGGTTTTAAAAATGTACACATATGAAAATCCATTGGACACAATGCAGAAAAGTGCATATATGACTCCAGTGACCACACTCACATCAATGGTGACATGCAACTTTGAACAAGAAATTTTCAGCAGAGAGGGGACCTCACAGAAAAATTGTGGGAGTTTTCTGGAGCCACAGAAAGGTAGAGAGAAAGATCCTTCACAGTATAAGACCCCAAATAAACCCCAAAGAACAGAAGGCAGCTACCATCTGCACACAGACTCCCTGTTCATGATGATATCATGGTGCAGAGGGCAGCAGGTGACTACATAGCGGTCATCTGACATGGCTGTAAGGGTGAAAAGCTCAGCTTCAGCAAACTGAATTACCAACAGGACCTGTGAGACACATCCCGGGAAAGAGATGGTGCTTCTGTGGCACAAGGAGTTCAGAATGAAGTTTGGGACAGTGACTGAGACAAGGCAAACATCAAGGAGGGACATGTTCCTCAGGATGAAGTACATGGGGGTGTGGAGACACTGGTCCATGGTGACCAGGATGATGATGAGAAGGTTACCCACCAGTGCCACCAGGTAAATCAGCAAGAACAGGAAGCCCTGTGCAACCTGGAGCTCGTTGGCCTCAGAGATGTCATGAGGTAGGACTCCATCCCCACTGTGTGGTTGGCCATGGCCACCATGCTGTGGACCTGCTGCAGGGAAAAGGATGGTGGACACATGTCAGGTTCATGCTGAGCCACTCTTGACCAGGGATGTATGCTCAGTTCTGTCATGTTATAACACATGCTCTCCTAACACACACTAGGTTCAATGACCATCCCAGGGTGCCATTCCCAATATACATCATAACATAGGCTGAAAAAGCAGAGAATTGAAAAAAAAATTGAGACTTTACATATCTACTAATAAAGTTTATAAAACTTATTCTGAATTGTTTCTGAATTTCTGCATAAAACTATTGGAATAAGCCTGTCAACGTGTAAAGCAGCTCAGAGAAGGAGTACTCACTGTATTATATTGAAATAATCCTGATTTTAATACTTAGTAATATTTTCATAGTAAAATTTTTCCTATTTTATTATTAAATACATCGAACAAGAGAATAAAAAAGCTTATGGCAAGAAGAAGAGATAAAAAGTGAAAGAAAATGTATAATCATGTAGGTGTATCATTATAATGAAGAAATGATAATGGTGATAGATGGGAAGTTAGAGAAGCACAAGGAATATGGGGATAATATTCACCATTATTATCCCACAGACTGTTTTTATATGCACCCATACACAAAATCCTCTCTCTCTCAGACTGTATTTCCACTGATTTACAAAAAATGGCACAGATAAATATAGCTGTATTAAGTAGAAACAGAGGAGTGCTGAGCATCACAAGGTAGAAATTTATCCTTTAATGTAAATGGGTAATTTAGCATTTGAGAAAAGAAGAAGCATATATAGGAAATATTTTATGTAGGCAATACAGAATAACTTTAATTGAATTTGAGTAAAAATAATGCATTCTGTAGTAAATTAGATATTTAGCTATAGATATTTCAAAAATAAAGCAATTGCTTTCTACAGAAAATGATACTTGGCTTATTATTGCCATTGGCTTCTGTCAGACTTGTCAGAATTTCTCCAGCTTCTGAGTTAGAGGAGGAATTAAGGCCATTTCTAGGTAAGACAGCAGAGCCCTCCTACTTCCTTGATTTCAAGGATGTTCTGTGTGTGAAGTCTAGGGAATTGCTTTTGCAGTCCAAACAGATTATATCAAGGCAGTGTATGACATTTACTCCTCTGAGGACCCCATCAACTTGACATTTCTGAGGGTTGGACTGAAAATTTTACAGTCACAATGACAGAACTGAGTGAGCCAGCAAAAGCTGACCAGGCTACAGTAGAGCTCATGGGAAGCAATTGTACCTGTACTGACTGCCAACCAGACACTCCTCGGCTGTACTCTCTGGGTTATTTCCTCCCCTGGAAATAAAGCCTTAGATTTTTAAAACTCCCAAGTAATTCTCTTCTGAAAGGACCTACTTTTCTATTACTTCTTCCAGTGGTTTATGTGTGATATGTGTTAAAAACCTAAGAAAAAAGTGCACTTGAGAAGAATTAAAGGCAAATGTGGAGGGTACTGTATAAGAGAAAGCCTTTATAAAATAACACTGTAACTAATGTTTGCTAACTTAGAGATTTTCTAGTTCTCTTCATCTCTAGTTCTAGTTGTAAAATAAGGAATTAAAATTCTGTTATTCCCAAGAAACTTGATTTCTAAAATAGGCTTATTGCTCCATGTACATAAATTTTAATCAAATTCAGAAGTTCAGACTTGATCATTATACATTGTATGCATGTATCAGAAGTATTGGAATATCATATTGCAACCCATAAATATGAACTATAACATCCAAATCAAATTTTTCAATCTTAAAGTGAGCACTTCAAAGGAAATTTAGATTTTGCCTAGATCAGCTCCTTTCTTTGAAAACATACCTGGTTATATATATAGTTCATGGAATAGGTCTCTTCCCCAATAATTTCCCTACCATCTCCTGAAGCCCCAGTGTTCAGACTTACCTGGAAAAATCAGAACATTGAAGTTTTCTCTTAAGAATTTTCAACCATCTCTAGTGTGAGGAAGAAGCTCACTATCTCATATCTTTTTCTTTTCAGTGAGTCTGAAATAGTTTTCACTGTGCTGCAAACCATGCATTGGGAAAAGTCAGGATTGAAGGAGGAGTAGAGTGCAGTTCTAACAGGTTCATGGCTGGTCCTTGTGGACACTTGTTGGCCTGGAATGACAGCAGTGTACAGCCTGGCTCTGAGCCCTGGGCCTAACAGCTTGCTCTGTGCTCTGCCTCTTCCTGTAGTGCATTCTGAGAAGTCCCACCACTTTCCAGCTGGGAAACACTCCCAAAGCACTGGGGTTGTGCTCCACTGCAGTCAGAGGGATGTACTTCCTCTCTGAAGTGGGAGTTCGAGCGTATGTTTGAAGGGGTAAAAAATTAAATTTTAGTGATTTTTGCTTCTTGTCCATATAATGTTTCCTCTGGTGGTTGGAACATTTGCAAAGGGATCTAAAATGTATCTCAAAATAAGGTATGAATACAGTAGCACAAAGAATCTCAGTTCTTCTTCCACAATACAAAATTCACTCATAAGTACAGGAATGATACTTATAACAATAATAAGAATTATAACTAAAATTTCAAATACTATATTGAAATTCTGAAACAGCATAAATCTCTGAACTGAACAGCACAAATCTAGAGGAGAATAATTGCAATAATGGAATTAATTTCAAGAGTTAAATGAAAAATTTAACATAAAGCTGTGAAAAAGCTGAATCCTAATTCAAGTGAGAGGCAGGAAAGTAGTCTCTGGGAGAGGGAAATGCATGTTAAATATTTAAGGAAGGAGTCCCTGGCTTATGTTAATATTAACAGCCATTATGATCCAGTTCTCAATTTTCCTCTTCTTCCATCATTTTCATCTGACTTGACTTTTCCCTGCAACCTATATTGGGTGTGTTACACCTACAGTGTGATAATTGTGAAAATTCTATGGTCTGAAGAATAAAAGAAGTGGATGAGGAAACAGCTTTCCTAAGTGACCAAAAAGTCCTCTTCATACATAATCACATGACAGTTTGACACTCTTTCCTTCCTGTATCTACAGCCTTCTCTACTTGATGAAATATTTGGTGTTTGGAGTTGAGACAATTTATTACCTTTCCATTCCAATTTTTCTCCAGGTCAGTTTGATTTAATGGCTGTAAACTTGTGTGGAGTTGCTAAGTTCTAAGAATGGTAGGTCCCAAAACTGTCATTCATAGAGGTTGAGACAGGAGGTCAGGTTTCCATAGAAATCCCTTATACTGTGGATTGTCCCCATCATCCTAAGTAATCTTTAAGGCCATGTTTGCCATCCCAAAAGTTATACCATTAAGTGAAACAAGGCAGAAAATTTAACTCTCAAAACACATAACTTACAGTTAGATACCATTAAAGGAAAGGTGCAAGAAAAGGCCCAGTGAAGGAAAAAATTTCAAAAGAGAGGAGACATTTTATGGAGATTCATGTTGTTATCCTCCACTGTTACAAGAGTTAGTCCAGAGGGAGGGAAATAGTCTTAAGATAGACATGTGCAGAGAGTTTCAGATTGGCCAAATAAAATGTGAAAAAGTTATACCTTGCAGAGTTATGTGATTCATAAGTTCTTCTAATATCTTATTTCCTAACTAGATTTATCTCTTTAATGAACAGGGCAAAGAACATTTCCTATACTCACCCAACATGACATAGTAACTGGGAAAATGTCCTATAACTTTCTAATGTTTTACCATCATTTTATAATTTTTTTGCAGGTTTTAGTCATTTTTTGATAGAGCTTGCTCTAGGGTTCAAGTCATCTGCTTGGTTGAGAGAAGAAAATGTGTTCATTGAGTTTCTAAGAAAGTCATGCTAACAAGATGTATCTGTGTCAATGGTATAAGCAGAAATAAGCAAATTTACAGGAGAAAAAATCATGTTAACCTCTTCTGACTTTTCTAGAAAGTTCACTTTTAGTTCTATGTATCAACTGGTAAATTATATTTGACTGGCATGCCTAATTTGAAATCTTCTTTTCAATCTCTTTAGGATAATTCTCAAAGTGCAGTTATCATATAAATGTTTATCCTAAAACCTTTTTAGTTCACTACATTTTTTTCTGTTTACTGATAGTTTTTGCTTATGATAAGTCAATTTTTGTCACCAGATTCCTTGGAAGTTTATTATTGCAACCAGTACTAGCTAAATTGGGAAAGCCTAAGAATTAACTCAAAAACTCAATGAGACTAGACAGGGAAAAAGGAGGGTGGATATTTAGAGAGGTTTAAAAAAGCAACAAGTTCAGTGAGAGCCACTTCACCTGAAAAAATTAGTCCACAATGATTAATTTCATCCCTGAGAATAGTTGAACTTAACTTGTCCCATTTTATCATAAATATAGATTCAACTCTCTTTTTATATGCAGATAAATTTACATTACTGTGTTGCTCTGTTTCATACACTTTTTGGTAAAATGAACATAAAATAGTCCTCAAAATTGTTAGTATTCTCCTGCCATGGTGGTCTCTGTGGATCCCTGGTGTTCTTGTGGTTAGGTCTGAGTTCCAGGACCAGTAGGAGCCATGTGGGTTCTTGGTGTCCCAAGAGGGAAACTGTGGCTTCCCCCATGCCCTTTCTCTTGATATCATCATCCCATAGGCCTGTTGTGAGTTTTCACATGAGATCCTTCTTTGTCTCCTTAACTGTTCAGGAGGAAATGAAATGCCTGCTAATGGAGAACAAACCTGGGCTCTATGATAGTAATACCCACAAAGCAAACCAAACCCTTATAGATATAGAACAGCAATCAATTTAAAATCACAACTACAACACTAGTGACTGTGGGAAAAGTGGGCAGTAAAATATCATATAATAAATGAAAAAGTTAAAAATTACTAAAAATAAAATTAATAAAGTAAGAAAATGTGACATGAGAAAAATGGAAATTTTATTAGTACATAATAAAGAATGAAAATAAGATTAAAGAAAAAAATTAATAAAAAAGAGCAAAATGAAAATAATGGTGGACTCGATAAAGGAAAAGTACAAAGGAAAAAGGGTCAATTCCTCCTAGCTGAGAGGTTTGCTTGAATGCATGACTTTCCAAGTGTGAGGACACTGGTTCCAGAGGCCCTGAGCCTGCACATGTGGTGGGGTGGTCAATGTCCGAGCCACAGTGAACCGTTCTGAACTGGCTCAGGCATAGCACAAACCACAGCAGAGGCCCATGTCCACCTCTGCAGACCTCAATCTATGATGTTCTGGGAAGTGTCTAGGCCACAGGAAGGCCTTCTTACAAGCTTAGCAATGGCATATGTGGCCCTGTGATATGGGCCTATTTCAGTTCCAGAGGCTTCAGTGTGTGCTGCTGGGGGTGGGGTGCCTATCTAAGCCAAGGAATGCTCATCTCACAAGCTCAACTCCAGTACTAGGTGGACCTCACAGAATGGGTGTATGCTTATCACCAAAGACTTCACTCTGTGCACCTAAGGGAGTGTGGCAAATGTCCAAGCCCTGTAGTACACACAGGTTGTCTCTTGTTGTAAGCAGGGACAAACAAAGAAGTAGACTCTGTTCTGGAGTTGGAGGACAGGAACTGAGCAGTCTGTGACCCTGTCCCAGCACCTTCAGAACTGACTCCTCACCATACCACCCATAATGGTCTCTCTTCTTGTCAAAGAGGACAGTATTACCTATGCTGTGTGCTTCACTCACCAACACAGCCTGTATTCCGCTTCCCAAACAGTTCTGCAGGCTCATGTCAGTTTCCCTACCCCAGTGTCTATGTGGATTCTCCCACCGGGTCAAGATGCCACTGTGTCCACAGGGAGCCCAAAGTTCCATTGCTGAAAGTTTTCTGCTCCCCAAAGCAGTCTAGTCCCTAATGATAAAACCTCTCTCAATAGGGCTTCTGGTTGTAGAACTCTGAGAGTTCGCTAGCTGTGTATTTATTTATTTTCTAAAGCTGGCTTGCTTTGAAGAAGACAGCATGAAAAATCCCCATATTGAATGCAAAGCTTCCATGGACCGTGGATTTCTCTTGCAACTAGAAATATGGTCTCAAGCTACTATTGGGACTAAATGCAATCTCCAGTCTACATTATGCTTAAGTATCTGGTTCCCCTGAAATTGTGCCTTAATAAGAGTCTGCTGAATTGACCTCTAACTACAAGACAAAAATGAAAAAGGAAAGAAATTCCTTATGTTTTCTGTCTTTCATAGATAGTGAGATACTATCTTATCTATTATTCTACTTTTATTCTAAGATTTAATAAGAAATCTAAATACTTTGATGATGAAATAAACAGAAAAGTTTACATTGCAGATTACACGAAGGCTTCACTAAGGGAAAGAACTGGCACAAGTGCATGCCATATCTCAGAGGTTACATTTTACTTCTCTTCTCCCTTTCACCCTTTATTCCATAGTGACTAGAACTCAGACTGCTTAAATTAAGCACTAAAAGTCAGTGGAAGAGGCAGATAAAGCTTCACTACCACTTAGGAGCTGATTTTTTTTTCCATCAAATGCTCTGGGCATTTGTACCTTCTTGGGCTTCATTGTAATAACAAAACAATCACTGTTTTGTACATCTGACCTTGGCAGAATTTGGTGAATTTAACATTTTAGGAAATCCAATATGTAAATATGTAAAAATAATTGTACATGTTATGGAATGGCTCCAGAAACATCCATTTATAAAAGAATTTTCCATAGCTATGTACTATTAGAAGATAGTAGAAAATTTAAGAGGTGGAACTTAGGTGGAAGGATTGATGTCATTGGAGATGTTCCTTTGCCATTCTCTGCAAAGAATGCAGATTTGCCATTCTTTGCAGAGAATGGCAAAGGAACATCTCTTTCTGCCTGTCTCTCTTTACTATGAGCCATGCAGTTAATGGGCTACATCACATGTCTTACCATGATGTGCTGCTCCATTTAAGGCACTAATGCAATGAGAGCCACAGAGAATGGACTGAGACCTCAGAATCTGTGGGCAAAACCAAGTCTTTTCTCTTTAAATTTGATTATCTCAAGTATTTTGTTACAGTAAGGGAAAGTTGACTCATTTAACAGTACACAACCCAATGGGATGATTTATTAAAGGCATTCAAGACCACTTTGATATTTCAGTATAAATTAATGAGTCTGAATATAAACAGGCTAAAATCATAAGATCATATAACAAAAGCAGAAAAATATTTGACAAAATAAAAATGCATACATGATTTTGAAAATCTCTCAAAACTCTAGAAGTTAAAATTCAATCACTATCCTATACAAAAAACATAATTAAAGTTAGTAAATTATATTTTCTAAGGGAAGAAAAAATGTCCACTTTCACCATTTCCATATATTATACCAAAAGTTCTAGAAAATGCAATGAAAAGTAAAGAAATAATATGTATGTGAGGAAAAACATAAAATGAAATTTTTGAAGTTATACTCCATTTTTGTTTAATGTGGCAAAATGCATTCTACTGTCATGTATGACTAAGATAAAACCTAAATTTTTAACAGTGAACAATTTCCAATTCATAAATTCTCAAATGATCATAAAACAACAACAGCAAAAAAAACCTCTTGGAAAAATGAATTATAATGAGGAATCACAGCAAGTTTCAGGATTCAAGATTAATATACAAATGTCAGTTGTCTTCTGATATGTCAGTAATGAAAATTAAAATATAAAATTAGAAACATAATTTCATTTACAATATGTCCAAAAATGTGTAGGTATGAATTTAACAAAATAATTATAACAACTATTTAAAGTTTCAATGGAAAAATTTAAGGAGAGCTAAGTAAATGGTGAATTCATAAATAGGAAGATTCAGTGTTGTTAAGATACCAGTATTTCCCAACTAGATCTACATAGTAACACAGTATCAATCAAAATGACAGGAAGTCAGTTGGTATCATGTTATATTGCATTTTCCTCTCTAAGTATTCTGTAGTTTCTATTGTGAATTTTTTCTTTGCATATTTCTCTTACCTTTTAAAAATTTTCACCTTAATGCTTACTTTCTAGTGTGTGTTAATAGGATTGGTGAGGATGTGGGGGAAAAGGTACACTCATACATTGCTGGTGGGACTGCAGATTCTGGAAAGCAGTATGGAAGTTCCTCAGAAAACTTGGAATGGATCCACCTTTTGACCCAGGTATCCCACTCCTTGACCTACACCTGAAGGACTTAATATCAACATATTTCATTTACACATGACATTTATAGCAGCTCAATTCACAATATCTAGGTTGTGGAACTAGCCTACATGCCCTTCAATAGATGAATGGATAGAGAAACTGTGATATATATATATATATATATATATATATATATATATATATATGTGTGTGTGTGTGTGTGTGTGTGTGTGTGTGTGTGTGTACACACACACACAGAATAAAATGATGGCATTTGCAGGTAAATGGATGGAGTTGGAGAATAATTTGCGAAGTGAAATAAGCCAAATCCCAACAAAACAAGAACAAAATGTTTTCCCTGATAGTGAATGCCGATATATAATGGGGGAGGGGGTAAGGAAAGAATAGAGGAATGTTGGATTATGTAGAGGGAAATGAGGGGAGGAGTGTGGGCATGCATGGTGAAAGAAAGATTGTGAAATGAGACAGACATTATTACCCTATGTACATGTATGATTACATGAATGGTATGACTCTATGTAGTGAACAACCAGAAAACTGAGAAGTAGCACTCCATTTGTGTACAATGAATCAAAATGCATTCTGTTTTCATGTATAACTAAGTATAATAAACAATAAAAAAGGAAGAAATTATTCCCGTTTTTCTAAAATGTTGGAATTATCCATACGTGTCTGGGTTCAGGCATGTTATAATTGGTTCAATAGCACTGACTGTACAGTATTATTATTAAATAAGCTGCATCAATAGAATCAAATAAGAGAACACTCATATATCTTACTACTAATTAATGAGTTTGGTAAATTTTAAGAATAGAAAATCAATATACAAAACTCAAGTATATGTTCTAGCAATGAATGAAATAAGAAATTTCAAAAATAACTTCAGGACTGGTAGTATAGCTCAGTGGTAGTTTGTAGCATGGGTAAGGCCCTGGATTCAATCCCCAACATAGAAAAAAATCTACTAATATTATTTTAAAAATAATAGAATGTTCAGGAAAATGTTAACAAAAGACATGCAAATTTATACTCTGAAAAAAAAGAATCCTTTTAGAGGAATTAAAGAATAACCAAAGAAATGAAAAGATATACCATGTTTATAGAATGTATGACATTATCAACTGGAAAATATGTCTCATGTTAAACTATGCAAACACCACATTCTGTTTGAATATTTTGCAGAAATTGACAAGTGTAGCATAAAGTTTGTGCAAGATTCAAGTAGCAAAATCAATTCTGAACAAAAGGTTAACAAATTCATAGTGCTCACACATCAATTTTAAAACTTACAACAATCATACAGTACTTATGATTCTTTGGTTCTGGTGTAAAAATAATTATGAAGATAAATTAGATATAATGATAAACATATCTATCTATCTATCTATCTATCTATCTATCTATATATATATATATATATATATATATGGGGATGTGTGTGTGATTGTTTTATTTCTTGTACTGGGGATTGAACCTAGGGATGCTTATCAACTGAGTCACATCTCCAGACTCTTTTTACATTTTTAGAGACAGGGTCTTGCTAAGTTGCTGAGGCTGGCCTTGAACTTGCAATCTTTCTGCCTCAGCCTCCTGAGCTGATAGCAATACAGGTGTGCAACACCATGACCAGTGATATATGTGATTTTTAATAAATATGTTGACACAAGTAAATTGTGTGTTTTTGCACTGAGACTACTGGTTATTCACATGGAAAAAAGTAAATTTGCATCTGTATCACATACAATACATAAAAATAGCTCAAAGTGGATTAACTATCTGAGACAGAAAGCTTAAACTCTAAAGACCTAAGAAGAAAATATTAAGAAATACTTATTTCTTTGAATTAGAAATAAGTTTTTGATATAAGCTTAAGCAAAATTAAATAAATAAATGGATAAATAAAAGAAAAAGAAAAATGATGTAGGGGATTAAAATAAATTCATCAAAATTTAAAACAATAAAAAATAAAGTTTTTGTGTTTGGAACATCATAAAAATATTAAAAAGTTTATACTGTATAGGAAAAATAATTGTAACACGTGTTATTATACTCTAATATCTGGGACTATAAAGAATATTTAAACCTTAATAAGGAAAAGATACATAACCAGATTTAAAAATAAACAAATACCTATTATACATTTTCCTGTAAATATATATATATACAACTGACTGATAGGTACATACATGACATTCACCACATCATTCATTATCAGAGACATAGAAAATGAACACTACAAATGGATACCAACACACATCAGAATCACTTTATTCAAAATAGGAGTAATACCAAGTGTTTGTGAGAATGTGGAACAGTTACATCTCCATACACTACTGGTTGGTATGTAAAGTACTATTTTTATATTAGACCATGTGAAAGATAGTATGACTTGAAAAGTAATCTAGTAATTTTTCAAAGAGTTGGACATTGAGTTACCATAGGACTTTCTAATTCTACTCCTAGTTATATACCAAAAGTAAATGAAGACACATTTTTACACAAAAGTCTGTACACATTTTCATAACAATAGATAATGAGCCCAGAGTAAAGGTACATCAACTGATGGAACAATAACAAAACATATTTTATCCATATGTTAGAATATTGTAGAATATTATGATAACTGAAGTTTTGACACCTGCAACACTGACAGACCTTGAGAAGAAGCTAAGTAAAATAGACCAGCCCTGTAATACTAATAACCTTGTTTATAAGAGTGATCTGGAGTGTTCAAATCTGTGGAGATGAGAAGTGGATCAGTGTTTGCATAAACTGGTGGTATAGGATGGTGTTTGACTGGGAATAATGAAGAATTATGGTGATAAAGATATAAAATCTTGTCAATTATTGCTGCACTCTGGGAATATACTAAAAAACATTGAATTTTACACTTTAAATGGGAAATTTCTTTGTCATGGGTAAAACATGTCAGTAAAACTGCTATGCCCCATAGAGAAGGAGTCAGCATCCTACTGGAGGTTTCCTTTACTGTAGCTGACATGTAGGTATTATGCACTTTGTGGGCTGCTCTAAGGTCCCTTGGCACTTGATAGCTACCCCTTCACTCCACATTGAGTACTGCCCAGGCATGATTCCTCACAGGAAAGTGTGCTACTTAGCACTCATTGTGACTTCTGATGTCCGTGTTGAGTTGTGTGGGCCTCTGAAACCAGGGTGCCCACAAGGCTACAGTCTCAGTTCCCAGATGCTCACCTGGAACAATGGAATATTACTCAGCCATGAAGAAGAATATAATTATGGCATATGCAATCAAATGGATGAAGTTGGAGAATATCATGCTAAGCCCAATCCCAAGAAAACTAAAGGCCCAATGATATCTCTGATAATCGGATGATGATACATAATAGGGGTGGGAGGGAGGCAAAAATGGAGGAAGGATGGATTGTATAGAGGAAGAAGAGAGGGGGAGGGTTGGAGGGGAAGAAACATAACATAATGAGAACAAGGCTTCATTACCCTATGTACATGTATGATTACACAAATGGTGCAACTCTACTACTACATGTACAACCTGAGAAACAAGTTGTACCCCTTGTTGTTTACAATGAAGCAAAATAAATAAATTAAAAAATAAGTCATTTCAAATTGTATTTATTTTATTTATTTATTTATTTTTAAAATTTTTAAATCACTTAGCATGATATTCTTCAACTTCATCCATTTGCCTGGCAAATGCCATAATTTTTCTTCTTTATGGCTGAGTAATATTCCATTGTGTATATATACTACAGTTTCTTTATCCATTCATCAACTGAAGGGCATCTAGGTTGGTTCCACAATGTAGCTCTTGTGAATTGAGCAGTTACAAACATTGATGTGGTTGCATAACTGCAGTATGCTGACTTTAAGTCTTTGGGTATAGGCCAAGAAGTGGAATAGCTGGGTCAAATTGTAGTTCCATTCCAAGTTTTCTAAAGATTCTCCATACTTCTTTCAAGAGTGACTGCACTAATTTTCAACCCCACCTGTAATGTATAAGCGTACCTTTTCCCCATATCCTCGCCAACACCTATTGTTGCCTGTATTTTGATAATCGCCATTCTGCTTGGGGTGAGATGGAATCTTAGGGTAGTTTTCATTTGAATTTCTCTTATTCATATAGATATTGAACATTTTTTTCATATACCTGTTGATTGCTTGTAGATCTTATGTGAAGTGTCTGCTCAATTCCTTAGCCCATTTGCTGATTGGGTTATTTGTATTCTTGGTATAAATTTTTTGAGTTCTTTATGGATTCTGGAGATTAGTGCTTCTATCTGAAGTATGTATGGCAAGATTTTCTTCCACTCTGTAGGTTCTATATTCACTTGCTGATAGTTTCCTTTGCTGAGAAAAAGCTTTTTAGTTTGAATCTATCCCAGTTATTGATTCCTACTTTTATTTCTTGTGCTTTGGGAGTCTTGTTAAGTAAGTCTGATCCCTAAGTTGACATGATGAAGATTTGAACCTATTTTTCTTCTAGAAGGGCAGGGTCTCTGGACTGATTCCAAGGTCCTTGATCCCCATTTTTGAGTTGAGTTTTGTGCAGGCTGAGAGATAGGGGTTTTAGTTTCATTCTGCTGCATATGGATTTTCCAGTTTTCCCAGCACCATTTGTTGAAACAGGCTATCTTTTCTCCATTGTATATTTTTGGCACCTTTTGTCTAGTATGAGAAAACTGTATTTATTTGGGTTTTGTGTCGTGTCCTGTATTCTGTTACCATTGGTTATACCTGTCTATTTTGGTACCAAAACCATGCCATTTTGTGTTAATATTGCTCTGTAGTATAGCTGAAGTTCTGGTATGTGATACCCCACCCCCCCCCCCCCCACAATTTCACTCTTCCTGCTAAGGATTGCTTTAGCTATTCTGGGTCTCTTATTTTACCAAATTAATTTCATGATGCTCCCTTAGAGGTATGAATTATCTCCTTATGCACTCCACCCATAGCTACAAATCTCAGAGTGACTTGCAGAATCTGAATTCAGGTCTTTAAACTCAGGGTTCTTTCTGACTGATAGAATGAATCATATAACTAAACACTAGAAACTTTTCAATTTGATGGTTCCCTGAGATTCTGTTTCCAATCTCCTTTCAGGATGGTGACAAACCATCCTTTGTTGGCTCAAGGGCTCAGAGTGCCATCTTTTTAATTTCCTTTAAAAAAGATAGGTCTGTGATCCTGACATGGTTAGAAAGTTTGTGTATTTCTGAATCAAAGTCAATCTAGTGGTCATCCTACTGGCTTTTGTTTTTTATCAGACCTCTTTCTTCTGATATACCAAATTTCACCTTATACTCATTTGTTCTTCACTCTCATTGGTTAGACAGGAATATCTAGTGAACTTTTTCTCCATTTTCAGATCAGGGCTAAAAATATGGTTGCATATGTAAGAGCAACTGCTTTAGTCATCTTTTCAATTGCCAGCCTTAAGTCTTGACTTTTATCTATATTTAAAACTGACATTGTTAAATACATAAGCACATCTGAGTCATTTATATTTAGGTTTATGCAGTCTCCAGATGCAACCATATATTTAAATATTCTTAAATCCCACATTGTAATCTGAACCATATTGCTGCTAAATGAAATCAGATAAATGTTACCTACCCACTACCTCTGATTTATATCAACCATTCATTCCCCAAAGCACAACCCTGTTAAATCCAATCTTCTCTAAAAATGCTTATGAAATTATCTCAGTTTTGAGAGTTTGATATTTTTTATGAAGCTTCCAGCTATGAAAAATGCCTTTTGGATGGACAGAAAAGCATTGTGGAACCAGCAGAACTGGGAGCACTAGATTTCACTGATTATTGGGCAAATCTTCTGAGTCTGACTTCTTCAAAATACTCAAGGCTTTTATCAAATCAAATTTTGTAAGCTAGTTTATAGACCATAGAAAAAGAATGTGCAGGTTTAAAAGCATTAGGATATTTTCTATAATTTAATCTGGCATATCTCTGAACTGGAAGAAAGTTTTAGCTAAATATAAAGGTGAATAAAAAGATGGAATTTTTAGAATAATATATTTTTTAAAGTTTGTTAATTTTGATTCATTGTATATAAATGGGGTACAACTGTTTTTTCTCTGGTTGTACACGAAATAGACTTGCACCATTTGTGTAATCATAAGTGTACACCGGGTAATAATGTTTGTCTCAATTTGTTATTTTTCATCCCCCTACCCTCCCACCCCTCCCACCCCTCTTTTTCATCTATACAGTCCCTCTTTCCTCCATTCTTGCCTCCCTACCAACCCCCATTATGTATCATCATCTGCTTATCAGAGAGATCACTTAGGCTTTGGGTGTTTGAGACTGGCTTATCTCACTTAGCATGATATTCTCCAATTTCATCCATTTGCCTGCAAATGCCATAATTTTATTCTTCTTTATGGCTGAGTAATGTTTCATTTTGTGTATGTACCACAGTTTCTTTATTCATTCATCAATTGAATTCATGTAGGTTGGTTCCACAATCTAGCTATTGTGAGTTAAACAGCTTTGAAATTCGATGTGGCTGTATCTCTTCAGTAGGCTGATTTTAAGTCCTTTGGGTAGAGGCCAAGGAGTGGGATAGCTTGGTCAAATGGTGGGGCCATTCCAAGTTTTCTAAGGAATCTCCACACTATTTTCCATAGTGGCTGCACTAATTTGCAACCCCACCAAGAATGTATGAGTGTACCTTTTCCCCAACATCCTCACCAATGCCTATTGTTGTTTATATTCTTGATAATTGCCATTCTAATCGGGGTGAGATGGAATCGTAGGGTAGTTTTCATTTGCATTTCTCTTATTACTAGAGATGTTGAACATTCTTTAAAATATCTGTTGATTGCTTGTAGATCTTCTTCTGTGAAGTGTCTGCTCATTTCCTTAGCCCATTTATTGATTGGGTTATTTGTATTCTTGGTGTAAAATTTTTTGAGTTCTTTATAGAGTCAGGAGATTAGTGCTGTATCTGAAGTGTGTGTGGCAAAGATTTTCTCCCACTATGTAGGCTCTTTCTTCACATTGTTGATTGTTTCCTTTCCTGACAAAAAGCATTTCAGTTTGAATCTATTCCGATTATTGATTCCTGCTTTTTTTTTTTTTTTCTTGTGCTTTGGGAGTCATGTTAAGGAAGTCTGATCCTAAGCTGACATGGTGAAGATTTGGACCTACTTTTTCTTCTATTAGGTGCAGAGTCTCCAGTCTAATTACAAGATCCTTGATCCATTTTGAGTTGAGTTTTGAGCAGCGTGAGAGACAGGGCTTCAGTTTTATTTTTCTGTATATGGATTTCCCGTTTTCCCAGCACCTTTTGTTTAAAAGGCTATCTTTTCTCCATTGTATGTTTTTGGCACCTTTTTCTAGTTTGAGAAAACTGTATTTATATGAGTTTGTCTCTGTGTTCTCTATTCTGTACCATTGGTCTACCTGTTTATTTTGGTGCCAATACCATGCTGTTTTTGTTACTATTTCTCTGTAGTATAGTTGAAGTTCTGATATTGTGATACCCCTGCTTCACTCTTCCAGCTAAGGATTGCTTTAACTCTTCTGGGTCTCTTATTCTTCCAAATGAATTTCATGATTGCTTGCTCTATTTCTATGAAGTGTGGCATTGGGATTTTAATTGGAATTGCATTGAATTTCTATAGCACTTTCAGCAGTATGGCCACTTTGACAATATTAATTCTGCCTATCGAAGAACATGGTAGATCTTTCCATCTTCTAAGGTTTACTTTAATTTCTTTCTTTAGTGTTCTGTAGGTCTCATTATCTGGGACACTATGAAAGCAGTACTAAGAGGAAAATTCATTGCATTGAGTGCATCAAATAAAAGAAAGAAAATCAACAAATAAATGACCTAACATTACATGTAAAAGCCCTAGAAAAAGAAGAACCGATCAACACCCAAAGTAGTAGAAGACAGGAAATAGTGAAATCAGAGCTGAAATCAATGGAATTGAAACAAAAGAAACAATTAAAAATTTGACAAAATAATCAGCTTGTGGGGTACATGGGAAGGCTTTTCAAGATGGCGGCCTAGAGGGTGGCTGCATTACGTGTTGCTCCAGACTCAGGATTCAAGAGAGGAGATATTGAGAGCTTGGGACCAACTCAAAGTAGCCGGGTGACTCTCACCCCCTGGGGGGGCATCCCGGATGGGACGGGGGTCCCGGAACGCAGGAAACTTTGTGAAGTAGAACTGCCGGCGAGACGCCCCTCCCCCCGCTGGAGCGCCATAGAGGAGGCCGCTCGGCACAGCGCTGGGACTCGGAGCAGCCACTGGGCTCCAGCGGCTGCCCGGGGGAGGAGTGGCGGGGAGAACTGTGTGGACTCAGGACACCGGGGCCTGCCCTGAGGAGGAGGAGAGGAGCGTGGCCACTTGGATTCGGAGAGACTGCGCCAGAGCTGCAGGCGATTGCCAGAGGAGAAGCCGCGTGGCGAGCTGTTTGGACTCTGACCACTTCTGAACCCCGGGGCCTGCCCAGAGGAGTAGGAGAAGGAGGAGAAGGAGCGCGGCGGGTCCTTTGGACTCGCAGTGACTGCATTAGCGCTCCAGGCGGCTGCTCAGAGGAGAAGGCGAGTGGTGAGTTGTTTGGTCTTAAAGTGACAGCTCCTGAACACAGGGGGGCTGCCTGGAGGAGAAGCGTGGTGGGACGCTTGGTCTTGAGTGGCCGCACCAGAGCTCCGGGCGGTTGCCCAGAGGACCCGTGCAGCGGGTCACGTGGATTCAGAGCCACTCAGAGGGACTGCTCCTGAACACCCGGGGGGTTATCTGGAGAAGGAGGAGGAACGGGAGGGTCACTTCGACTCGGAGTGATTGATTGCCCCGGGCTACGGGTGGTTGGTGGGAGGAGGAGGCACGAAGTGAGTTTCTTGGACTCCTAGTGACCGCACCGGCATACTGGGTGGCTGTCTGGAGGAAGAGGCCTGTGGCGGGTCTCTGGGACTCAGAGCGATTGTTCGGGGCCACAGGTGGCTGCTCAGAGGAGGGGCCACACAGCCAGGTGATTAGGTGCAGAACAGGGTCCCAGGATCTAGGAGGCTTCTGGGTGGAAGAGCCGCACAGAGACAGGCTTAGGGCGGAGCGAAGGTTCCAGGCCTATGGGCAAATTCTCTGAGGAGGGGCAGCCTAGGAGATTCATCTGCGAAGGGTGAGGCTCCCAGGCCCAGGAGGTAGGGCCGGGCCCCTGGAACTTT
Source organism: Sciurus vulgaris (assembly GCF_902686455.1). Classification (NCBI taxonomy): domain Eukaryota; kingdom Metazoa; phylum Chordata; class Mammalia; order Rodentia; family Sciuridae; genus Sciurus; species Sciurus vulgaris. The sequence goes on from NW_027632595.1 coordinate 19,895, forward strand.
GCAGAGGAAGGCAGCCCAGCCCAGGCAGTAGCTGTAAATTGAGGGGAACCTCTAGGAGGGGAACTGACCAGTGAGACCTCCACAACGGGTGAGTCTTCCCTGCTGGGTGAGGTTTCCCCACAAGGACGGTAAAACCAGAGAAACAGGCCCAAGCAGTCCTTGCTTCAGCCCGCAGCCTAGTCCCCTTTGGATGACCATTGGTCAACAAGTGGAGGCACCTCTGCCCACTAGCAGGGAATATACCCCACCTGAAGGCCACCACTCCTAGAGAGGCAGATTCCTTGTGGAGCACCACATTATCAACTTCCTCCAAGACTTCAGCCTACTGAAGGCTAAGAGGGGGATATATATAGAAATCTTCAGGGACATTGTAAGTCAATAGAGGAAATCTGCAATATCTCAGCGGTCCACTGATACCTGAACAATATGAGAAAACAAGGAAAGAAAATGCTGCAAACAAATCTAGATGTTACATCAATAAAACCCAATGACAGCATGGCAGAAGAAATGACAGAAAAGGAGTTCAGAATGTACATAATTAAAATGATCAGAGAAGCAAACGATGAGATGAAAGAGCAAATGCAAGCATTGAATGATGAGATGAAAGAGCAAATGCAAGCATTGATTGATCGCACCAATCGACAGTTAAAAGAGCAAATACAGGAAGCAAAAGATCATTCAATAAAGAGTTAGAGATATTGAAAAAAAAACCAAACAGAAATCCTTGACATGAAGGAAACAATAAACCAAATTAAGAACTCCATAGAAAGCATATCCAATAGGATAGAACACCTGAAGACAGAACCTCAGACATTGAAGACAAAATATTTAACCTTGAAAACAAAGTTGAACAAACAGAGAAGATGGTAAGAAATCATGAACAGAATCTACAAGAACTATGGGATATCATGAAAAGGCCAAATTTAAGAATTATTGGGATTGAGGAAGGCCTAGAGAAACAAGCCAAAGGAATGAACAATCTATTCAATGAAATAATATCAGAAAATTTCCCAAATCTGAAGAATGAAATGGAAAATCAAGTTCAAGAGGCTTATAGGACTCCAAATACACAAAATTACAACAGACCCACACCAAGGCACATTATAATGAAAATACCTAACATACAAAATAAAGACAGAATTTTAAAGGCTGTGAGAGAAAAGAACCAAATTACATTCAGGGGGAAACCAATACGCATATCAGCAGATTTTTCAATCCAGACCCTAAAAGCTAGAAGGGCCTGGAACAACATTTTTCAAGCCCTGAAAGAAAATGGATGCCAACCAAGAATCTTATACCCAGCAAAACTTACCTTCAAATTTGACGATGAAATAAAATCCTTCCATGATAAACAAAAGCTAAAAGAATTTACAAAAAGAAAGCCAGCATTACAGAAACATTCTCAGCAAAATATTCCATGAGGAAGAGATGAAAAACAAAGAAGCAAATCAGCAAAGGGAGGAATTAGCCTAAAGGAATTGTCAAATAAAGGAGGAAACAAGTTGTGTCAAACAAATAAATAAACAAAATTTAAAAATGAACCAAATGACCGGGAAACCAAATCATTTCTCTATAATAACCCTGAATGTTAATGGCCTGAATTCATCAATCAAAAGACATAGACTGGCAGACTGGATTAAAAAGAAAGATCCAACAATATGTTGCCTGCAAGAGACTCACCTCATAGAAAAAGATACCCATAGACTAAAGGTGAAAGGATGGGGAAAAACATACCATGCACATGGACTCAGCAAAAAAGCTGGAGTATCCATCCTCATTTCCGATAATGTGGACTTCAAGCCAAAGTTAGTCAGAAGGGATAAAGAAGGTCATTTCATACTGCTTAAGGGAAGCATAAATCAGCAAGATATAACAATCATAAACATCTATGCCCCAAACAGTGGCTCATCTATGTATGTCAAACAAATCCTTCTCAATTTCAGAAACCAAATAGACCACAACACAATAATACTAGGTGATTTTAACACGCCTCTCTCACCACTGGACAGATCTTCCAGACAAAAATTGAACAAAGAAACCATAGATCTCAATAACACAATCAATAATTTAGACTTAACGGACATTTATAGAATATACCATCCAACCAAGAGTGAATACACTTTCTTCTCAGCAGCACATGGATCCTTCTCTAAAATAGACCATATATTATGCCACAAAGCTAATGTTAGCAAATACAAGAAGATAGAGACACTAGCATGTATTCTATCAGATCATAATGGATTGAAGTTAGAAATAAATGAAAGAGTAAAACACAGAAACTATTCCAACATCTGGAGATTAAACAATATGCTATTATATGATGAATGGATAACAGAAGATATTAGGAAGGAAATTAAAAAATTCTTAGAGGTAAATGAGAACAAAGAAACATCATATCAAAATCTCTGGGACACTATGAAAGCAGTACTTAGAGGGAAATTTATTTCATGGAGCGCATTTAATAAAAGAAGTAAAACTCAACAAATAAACGACCTAACACTACAGCTCAAAGCCCTAGAAAAAGAAGAACAGAACAGCACCAAAAGTAGTAGAAGACAGGAAATAGTTAAACTCAGAGCTGAAATCAATGAAATTGAAACAAAAGAAACATACAAAAATTGACAAAATAAATAGTTGGTTCTTCGAAAAAATAAACAAAATTGATAAACCTTTAGCCACACTAACAAAGAGAAGACGAGAGAAAACCCAAATCACTAAAATTCGGAATGAACAAGGAAATATCACAACAGACAGGATTGAAATACAAAACATAATTAGAAGCTATTTTGAAAATCTATACTCCAACAAAATAGAAAATTTCGAAGACATCAACAGGTTTCTAGAGACATATGAATTGCCTAAACTGAATGAGGAGGACATACACAATTTAAATAGACCAATTTCAAGTACTGAAATAGAAGAAGTCATCAAAAGCCTACCAACAAAGAAAAGTCCGGGACCAGATGGGTTCTCAGCCGAGTTCTACAAAACCTTTAAAAAGAGCTCATTCCAATACTTCTCAAAGTATTCCATAAAATAGAAGAGGAGGGAACCCTCCCAAACTCATTCTATGAAGCCAATATCACACTGATACCTAAACCAGACAGAGACTCATCAAGGAAAGAAAATTTCAGACCAATATCCTTAATGAACATCGACGCAAAAATTCTCAACAAAATTTTAGCAAATCGCATATAAAAACATATTAAAAGATAGTGCACCATGATCAAGTGGGTTTCATCCCAGGGATGCAAGATTGGTTCAACATCAGGAAATCAATAAATGTAATTCACCATATTAATAGACTTAAAGTCAAGAATCACATGATTATTTCAATAGATGCAGAAAAAGCATTTGATAAAATACAGCACCCCTTCATGCTCAAAACACTAGAAAAAATAGGGATAGTGGGAACATTCCTTAACATTGTAAAGGCCATTTATGCTAAGCCCATGGCTAATATCATTCTAAATGGTGAAAAACTGAAAGCATTCCCCCTAAAAACTGGAACAAGGCAGGGATGCCCTCTTTCACCACTTCTATTCAACATCGTTCTTGAGACTCTGGCCAGAGCAATTAGACAAACCAAAGAAATTAAAGGGATACGAATTGGAAAAGAAGAACTCAAACTATCCCTGTTCGCTGATGACATGATTATATATTTAGAGGAACCTGGAAATTCCACCAGAAAACTCTTAGAACTCATAAGTGATTTCAGTAAAGTAGCAGGTTACAAGATCAATGCCCATAAATCCAACGCATTTTTATACATAAGTGATGAATCTTCAGAAAGAGAAATTAGGAAAACTACCCCATTCACAATAGCCTCGAAAAAAATAAAATACTTGGGAATCAATCTCACAAAAGAGGTGAAAGACCTCTACAATGAGAACTATACAACACTAAAGAAAGAAATTAAAGAACACCTTAGAAGATGGAAAGATCTTCCATGTTCTTGGATAGGAAGAATTAATATTGTCAAAATGGCCATACTACCTAAAGTGCTATACAAATTCAATGCAATTCCAATTAAAATCCCAATGACGTACCTTACAGAAATAGAGCAAGCAATTATGAAATTCATCTGGAAGAATAAGAAACCCAGAATAGCTAAAGCAATCCTTAGCAGGAAGAGTGAAACAGGGGGTATTGCAATACCAGATCTTCAACTCTACTACAAAGCAATAGTAACAAAAACGGCATGGTATTGGTACCAAAATAGAAAGGTAGATCAATGGTACAGAATAGAGGACACGGACACAAACCCAAATAAATACAATTTTCTCATACTAGACAAAGGGGCCAAAAATATGCAATGGAGAAAAGATAGCCTCTTCAACAAATGGTGCTGGGAGAATTGGAAATCCATATGCAACAGAATGAAACTAAACCCATATCTCTCACCATGCACGAAACTAAACTCAAAATGGATTAAGGACCTCGGAATCAGACCAGAGACCCTGCAGATTATAGAAGAAAAAGTAGGTCCAAATCTTCACCTTGTTGGTCTAGGACCAGACTTCCTTAACAGGACTCCCATAGCACAAGAAATAAAAGCTAGAATCAACCACTGGGATAGATTCAAACTAAAAAGCTTTCTCTCAGCAAAGGAAACTATCAGCAATGCGAAGAAAGAGCCTACAGAGTGGGAGAATATCTTTGCCAATCATACTTCAGATAGAGCACTAATCTCCAGAATCTATAAAGAACTCAAAAAACTCTACTCCAAGAATTCAAATAGTCCAGTCAACAAATGGGCTAAGGAAATGAATAGACACTTCACAGAAGAAGATCTACAAGCAATCAACAAACATATGGAAAAATGTTCAACATCTCTAGTAATAAGAGAAATGCAAATCAAAACCACCCTAAGATTCCATCTCACCCCAATTAGAATGGCGATTATCAAGAATACGAGCAACAACAGGTGTTGGCGAGGATGTGGGGAGAAAGGTACACTCATACACTGCTGGTGGGGCTGCAAATTAGTGCAGCCGCTATGGAAAGCAGTGTGGAGATTCCTTAGAAAACTTGGAATGGAACCACCATTTGACCCAGCTATCCCACTCCTTGGCCTATACCCAAAGGACTTAAAATCTGCATACTACAGAAATACAGCCACATCAATGTTCATAGCTGCTCAATTCACAATAGCCAGACTGTGGAACCAACCTAGATGCCCTTCAATTGATGAGTGGATAAAGAAACTGTGGTATATATATACTATGGAATATTACTCAGCCATAAAGAATGATAAAATTATGACATTTGCAGGCAAATGGATGAAATTGGAGAATATCATGCTAAGTGAGATAAGCCAATCTCAAAAAGCCAAAGGACGAATGATATCGCTAATAAGTGGAGGTTGACACATAATGGGGGGGAGGGAAGGGTTAGAGTTAGGGTTAGGGAGGGGGGCAAGTATGGAGGAAGGAAGCTACTGTATAGAGGGTAAAGAGGGGTGGGAGGGGTGGGGGGAAGGGAAAAAATAACAATGAATCAAACAACATTGCTCTATGTAAATTATGATTATACAAATGGTATGCCTTTACGCCATGTACAAACAGAGAAACAACATGTATCCCATTTGTTTACAATTAAAAATTTGACAAAATAATCAGCTTGTTCTTTGAAACAATAAACAAAATTTATAATCCCTTAGCCACACTAATGAAGAGAAGGATAGAGAAAATTCAAATTCTAAACTTCCAAATGAAAACAGAAATATCACAAGAGACACTATTGAATTACAAAACAGAATCACAAGCTATTTTGAAAATCTGTATTCCAACAAAATAGAAATCCTTGAAGACATTTACATGTCTAGAGACATATGATCCACCCAAACTGAGTCAGGAGAATATACACAATTTAAATAGATCCATTTCAAGTAATGAAATAGAAGAAGTCATCAAAAGCCTACCAACAAAGAAAAGTTTGAGACCAGATGGGTTCTCAGCTGAGCTCTATAAGATGTACAAAGAAGGGCTCATTCCAATACTCCTCAAAGTATTCCATGAAATAGAAGAGGAAGGGACCCATCCAAACTCATTCTATGAAGGTAATATCACCCTGATACCAAAACCAAAGACACATTGAGGTAAGAAAATTTCAGACCAATATTCCTAATGAACATAGAAGCAAAAATTCTCAACAAAATTTTAGCAAGTTGCATACAAAAACATATTAAAATGATAGTGCACCACCATCAAGTGGGTTTCATTCCAGGGATGCAAGGTTGGTTCAACATCTGGAAATCAATAAATGTAATTCAGCACATCAACAGATGTAAAGTTAAGAATCTCATGATTATTTCAATAGATGCAGAAAAAGCATTTGATAAATTACAGCACCCCTTCATGCACAGAACATTAGAAAAAATAGAGGCAGTAGGAACATTCCTCAGTATTGTAAAGGCTATCTGTGCTAAGCCCATGGCCAAGATTCTAAATGGAGAAAAAAAAAGAAAGAATTCCCCTTAAAAACTGGAATAAAGCAAGGATGCCCTCTTTCATCATTTCTATTCAACAACATCCTTGAATTCTAGCTAGAGCAATTAGATAGACCAAAGAAATTAAAGAAATACAAATAGGAAAAGAAGAACTCCAACTAACTTTATTTGGCAATGACGTGAGTCTATATTTAGAGGAGCCTAAAAATTCCACCAGAAAACTTCTAGAACTCATAAATGGATTCAGTAAAGTAGCAAGATATAAAATCAATGCTCATAAATCTAATGCCCTTTTATTCCTAAGTGATAAATTCTCTGAAAGCGAAATTAGGAAATCTATGCCATTTACAATATCCTCAAAAAAATAAAATACTTGGGAATCAATCTAGAATTTTATTTTTGTAGACTACTTTACATGCATACTTTTTAACCTACAGAACAATGGTGGTGTTTTATACCAGAGAAATTAGAATCAATCACTTTCACCCACAAAAGTACTAGTCTGTAAACCTTACTTGTTGATGAAAATAAAAATGGCCTTTAGATTTTTGAATAAACGAAGTTAATGCCTAAAAAAAGAATCATAAAGTTTTATATAGAAAAAAGGAAAGGAGAAAATGGAGAAAAGGAATTATCTAAGCCCCAAACATTCTAAATAACAAGGTAGTGGGAGTCTGAAACATATGCACACATTTCTTCTTCTCATACACAGTCATCTGCAGATTTTACCATTCTCTTTCTCTATCCATAAGATCCAAGTCTAAACTCATTTAGCAAGTTTAATGACTGGAACATGAACTATTCTTCAAATGATTCCTTAGAATGGATCCATAGTCCATCATTATACAGTTGGAATAATGTCATAAATGTCACATTTTCATCTGTCCTGTAATTTGTAAGTGGGAAGGGGGGACTGGGAGAAACTGATTTGTATGGTATATTCTAAGCCTGAGTAACTGAATGAAAATCCTGATTTTAGGAATAACCTGCTTTTTCTCAAAATGACTAATGCTAATTTTTCTTGTACACGAAAATGAAGTATGTCTCTCTTTAATGATAAATTACCATTTTTTGTAATTGTGCCACATGAAGGAAGCCATAGTCATTATTATTGACCTATTATGATTCATTCTGCTTTACTCTTAATTAAATAATTTGTGCACTGTAGGATAATTCGCCTTAGGGTCATATGTCATTTTCCTGTCACTAGATTTTCCAAAGGCACGACTTTGAGTGCTAACAGCATTCTCATAATCAGTGGGCCATCCTTCCTTCTGCACCTTGCACTGAAGATAGTTACTGGTATCTGATTAAATGACTCCTATTCTGTGTATGAAATCAAAATTTTCATATAGACTCCAGGGGAAATTTAATCCCCAAGTATATTAATATAGTATGTAGCACAGGATTCAGGGAATAAAGCCAAGAGAGAAACTCATTTAGTTGAATAGAAAGTGGATATGTTCAGAGAAATGGGAACAAAGTGACTTTTGAATAAAAGAGAAATTAGACTTAGGCGAACAGCAAAGTCAGAACAGAAAATTATCTTCTTGAAATAATAAAAATCCTTACTCCAGGAGAGAAAAATAAGCAATTTGTAAAGTGAAGGGTGCAGAAAGAGATTTCTTTATTAGCTAAAGTAAAGATTATTAAAAATATTCTTGAATATATTTCATTCTAGGTATCTCTACATGGGGTCATACATTTCTATCTTCTTTGACTTATATATCTACCAATAATATATATTTATTATTTAATAGTATATATATATATGTATGTATTTAGAGGAGCCTAAAAATTCCACCAGAAAACTTCTAGAACTCATAAATGGTTTCAGTAAAGTAGCAAGATATAAAATCAATGCTCATAAATCTAATACCCTTTTATTCCTAAGTGATAAATGTATGTATGTGTATATATTTAAAAGTATTTTGATTTTTTCCTAAAAAAGGACATGTTCTTGTGGTTCACATACAAGGGAATAATATCTGATGAATTTCTGATTGTGCAGAACATACCAAGCCAACATCCAGTTTTTGTTCAGAGGAAGAAGTTATTGACACTATGAACTTCTAATTGAGACAGCATTTCTGAGTTGTGCTCCAAATATACAGGGAAACAGGGTCAATGCTGCTGTCTGTTTAAAGCCCAAACTATTTGTTCCAAGGCCAAAATTGCAAAGCACAAAATATGTGAATGTGAATAAAAACACCAAGACGAAGTAGCAGCACATAGAAAGAACCTAATGTTCTAGTTACATGATTTGTGTGGTTGGTTTGATAGTATTCTTTCATTCATTTCTTTCTTCTTTTTTTGTATCAGGGATTGAAACCCAGGGGTACTCAACATATGAGCCATATCCCCAGCACCTCTGCCTTTTAAAAATATTTTTTATTTACAGATAGGGTAATATTAAGTTGTTTAAGGCCTCTCTAACTTGCTGAGGCTGGCTTTGAATTCATGATCCTCCTGCCTTACCTGCCCAAACCACTGGGATTACATGCATGGGACACTAATCCAAGCTTGATGGGGTTATTTCTTAAGCAAGAAAGAGACTGAATTAAGAACCAGGCAGACTTGGGATAACCATTCAAGAAACAGAAAGTATCATTTGAAAATAAATACTAAGAAAGATCTCAGAGTATGTTCAAGGAAAATTGACAGCAGAATGGCACTCCTAAGAATTACCATCAAGTATTACCAAAGAGTGTGAAATGTTTCCAGAAGAAAGCAACAGAGGATAAATAAAAAGGCAAACCAGAAAAATTATGAGAATATTTATATGCCAATTATCAATAAATACTGTAGAATACAAGTTGCCCTCAGGATGAAGAAGGAAGATTACTTGGTTACTAAGGAAAAATACTTATTGGACATCTAAAATATTTGGAAGGAAGATAATGGAAGTATAATTGCAGATAAAAATTATAAGAGTCTCAAAAATGACTGAGGAATGATGAAGCTGTAAATGAAATGGACATATTGAAACTTTGCAGAAAACATATTACTGGTGCCTTCGTTGCTGAGGGTAAAAAGGAAAGTAAAGAAAGGGTTTCAGCAGAAAGAGGAATTCCTGCTCACCTTTGAGAGTTGCTCACAAGAGGGCAGATCACAAAGAGACACCCTGGCTAGATGAAAATGAACTTTTCTGATGATATTCATTCTCAAGGTAGTCAATTAATTAAAAACTTGGACAGCCTAGATAGTCTGCGTTTTTTTAGATTAAAATATACAAATTCTGAGATTTAAGTTATTAACTATTGAATTGGCAACTTCCAATGGTTCATTTAAACATTTATTAGCATAACCACTACTTAAGATTAATCATTTGTGAAGTATTTCTTGGATCCTATATGCAAAATATTTTTTTAATTAAAGAAAAACAAATTTTGTCTAGCATGAAACTAAATCTTTCTTTGGCATGAATTAATTTATTTGAACATGGACACATTCAGGCTATGAAAACTTGAGGGGAAACCTCCTATATTTTTTATTGCATATCTCAGGTGCACAGACACAAAATGCATTTGTCACAGAATAACTATTTTAAATAAAGTCCTACTGAATTGTAAGGTGAAACAAACAAACAAAAGTGATATTTGGGGGCTCAGGTTGTGGCTAAATAGTAGAATGCTCCTCTAGCACACATGATGCACTGGGTTTGACCTTCAGTACCACATAAAAATAAATAAATAAATAAAATAAAGGCCTTGTGTTCATCTATAAGTATTTTTTTTTTTTAAAGTGAGTATTGGAATGGCCCTCGCATTGTGCTCTATTGCAGAGTCCTGGATGGAAACTGTGTCTGATGTTTACAATCCTCTTGTAATATTTCTGTATACTTGAAGTTACATAACAATAAATAAAATGAACCTCCAATACTGTGTAACATTAAATGAGTCTAATTCTTCTTGATAGACTTTAATAACTACTTACATTAATAGAAGCATGTCAACATCCCTCAAGTGTTTAATCTAGAGACTAGCAAAATAGTTTTATTCAGCAACAGACAAATAATAGATATTTGATAGAGTTGTCTGATTCACTGATAATTAAAAGTATAAATGGATTTGTTTGGCCTGATTGATAGTTTATGCTCTGGAGACTTTTCCCTTAAAGTACTGGGACTTGTAATTATACCCCTCTTTGATCTTTGAGTATCATGGTGACCACATCAAAACTGTGACATCAGTGTTCTGGATAAGTTCTTGGAATGAGATGGTGTTTTCCTGAAGAATTAATATGCACTCCTATTATCATTTCTTGGCTCATCAGAGATGACAGAGAAAATGACTCTGGAATATCATATCATGGACATGTTATATAACTGTACTAGAGCTTATTTTATTCCCTGAAATTAATGATAGGCAGATTACCCAAAGTAAATATTCTCTAATTTCCTTTTTTCCTTCTTGATTTGTTTTTGATTGCATCTTAGGTGATGGACTTACATTGTGTTGTTTTAATGTATGTGTGTATGTTACCATGTGATTGAATTCCTCTAGGTACTATTATGTTTAACCATGAACTTATCACTATTTAACTGGCATTGATATCCTCCCCACCTAAGTGGTGAGGATATTCATACTAGTTAGATATTGGCTTTAAGCAACCATGAATACCAACTGTCTAGATTTAAAGTCACAGCATTATAAACCTTAATTTATGGAATATAAGAGTATGTCTAGTCCAATCCCTTCATTTTATGGTAAAAAAATAAAAACAGAGGCCAAAGGTTAAATGACATGCCAGTAAAGATCCAGCTTATGAGTGGGGGTCTGTATTTGAATTTAAGTTTTGGCTACATCATCTAGCATTTCCCCAGTTAAAGATGGCCAGTAGCTGGGTAAGTGAATGTTGTCCATTACAGTGACATAAGGTGAATAGTTCCTTCTACATTTTTCCTCAACTTTATTTCAATACAATATTTGCAAACCATATTTTTTGTAGCTCAAGTTTACAATTTTTTTGATAAAGTTGTTTCATAGATTGTTTAGTGGTAGGACTCAAAAATCACATTAAACAAAATTTTATTTTATTTTTAATGGCTTTTAATTTTATAAAAATTACAGAAAACTTCAGGTAAACTTACTTCTATTCTCTAGAACACAGTCCTTATCAAACTTCTGGATCTGGAAAAAAATATGTATGAGAGAGATTTTGAACATTAAAGAGTTCAGTTTGAAAATAGTTCAACAGTAGTTTATCCTATTTAGTTTTAGTTTATGTTGATAATTCTGCTTATTTATGAGGTAGAATATCATATTTCAAAATGTGTATGCAATGTGTAATGATTAGATCAGGGTAATTGGTGTATTTGTCACCTCAGTCTTAACCATTTCCTTGTTTTGGAAACATTAAAAATCTTTTATACTTGGCATTTTGAAATATATAATTAATTGTTGCCAGCAATGGTCACCCTTTTGCTATAGAACAGGAGACGTTTTTCCATCTACCTAACTGCATCCTGTATCTGCTACCCATCCTCTTTCCACAACTCCTTTCCTTTGCACTCCTCAGCCCCAACACCTGGAAAGGCAATTGTACTCTCCACTTCTGTGAGATCAATTTTTTCACTTTCCACATACCAGTGAAAACATGTGATATTTATCTTTCTGTGCCTTGAATAGTTCACTTAGCATAATATCCTCCTGGTTCATTCATGTTGTTGCAGTGATAGAATTTTCTTCTCTTTTATCCTCGAGTGCTGCATTGGAGCAAGATGCCCACACTTTTCCTATCAGAGATACATAGACCCTCTTCTTATAGTTGATTATTATTAGTCAATAGTTGGCCCTAATGTCTTTCTTTCTCCCTTCCTTCCTTCCTTCCTTCATTCCTTCATTCCTTCATTCCTTCCTTCCTCCCTTCCTCCCTCCCTCTCTCTCTCTCTCTCTCTCTCTCTCTCTCTCTCTCTCTCTCTCTCTCTCTCTCTCTCTCTTTCTTTCCTTTCTTTTTGTACCAGGGATTGAACTCAGGGGCACTCAACCACTGAGCCACCTCCCCATCCCTGTTTTGTATTTTATTTAGCGACAGGGTCTCACTCAGATCACTTTTTGCTGAGGCTGGCTTTCAACTCAAGATCCTCCTTGCCTCAGCCTCCCGAGCCTCTGGGATGACAGGCGTGCATGGCCACACCCGGCTCTTCTCTATGTGATTTCAAAGCTCATTTTCTTGCAGCACATAGGGATTGGGCAGAGTGTCCAAGTGACAAGTGACTTGCAATAGCCTGAAGAGAAAGGACAGGGAGGAAGCTGGAGTCAGGACAGGTGAGCAGGTTGGAGTAGAAGAGAGTGTAACATGAAGGCCAGACTGACAGCTCCTCCCCAGACCTTGGTGTGCAAACAGGAAAGAAGGACAGAAGAGGTGAACTTGGCCTTGCGGCCACAGTGAACTGGAAAGCAGTCTTCCTGTTCAGGGTTTCTTGCTGACCTTAGAAGATGAAGTTTCCAGTTTTTGAGCTGTGAGCATGGGAGAAGAAAGGGCGAAGTTGAGACGCAGCCCGTCCATGAGGCTGGAGCCACAGGGACCAGGAGGAACAGCTCTGCCTACCCCATGACAGACCAGCCAGGCCCTGCTCCTTGGTCAAGAGTGGCAAGAATGGCAGGCTCTGGGGAGTCACGCAGGCAGTGCAGCACTGTAGAAACCCTGAGACCATGGAGGCAGGCCATCGAGGTTTGAATCCAGGTTCTGTCACTTCCTGGCTGTGTCCTGCTCCTACCGAGTTCCATTCTGTAAGCGGGAGATTCCTCATCTCCACAAGAGGTATAGCAGCACCGGTTTTGCAGGGTGGATGGGCAGATGAAATGAGGTCAAGTTCATGTGTGTGCCTGGAGTGTAGACAATGCCAGAGTAGATAGTAACCATGACAGTCATGACTCAGATCTCCCCAGATTTCCTAATGCAAGCTACACTGATGTTTCTCTGTGCACCTTGCTTCTTCCCATGGGGAGACTGACAAAAGCTGGCAGCATCCACTCTACATCTGGTTCTTGAAGTATGGACTGCTTCCTGAACCTGGGTTTGGGCCTGTACTTGGCAAAGCCTGGATCCCCACGAAGCCTGCCGCTGGTCCATTCTCTCCAATATGGTCCCATGTTCCAGATGTTCTGGGCCAGGTGTGCCTTAGAGGAGGCCCAGGCCAGGCATTTCCTAGGACGATCTTCCTGGTTACAGAGCTCTATGGAAGAATGGGGTCTATGAGATGGTTGATGAGGTTCCCTGAGAGTCTTGGACCTCTTTAGTTCTCATTTCATGAAAGGGAGACATAAGGATTCCCTGGGGAGAAAAGTACACGCTAGGTTCATTTCTTTTTCCTTTGAAATTAGTTAATATTACAGTACTCGCACATTTAAAACATGCTGCAAAGATGAGAAAAGCCAGTTCTAGGGAGCAGACCCAGGAGCTGTCTGCAGTGCTGAAGCATTTACATGTAGGCCTCCTGGTGCTCACTCATTCTGGCGAGAGCTCACTCCTGGGTCTAGTTCATGGTGTCCACTTCCAGAAGCCTTCCTAATTTCACCTCTCAATAATGCAACCTATAGGTTTTGATGCATGTCCTCCATGTCCGTCTAACAGCCTGGACCCTAGTCTCATCATTCACCCACAACGCAGCTCAGGCTGGAAAATGAATGGGCGGTTTGGATTCTGGAGCTGGTTCCAAACATCATCTTCCAAATTACACAGAATATCCAGCTATGCTTTATCAGCACAAGAATGGTGGGTTTCAAGCTATCTTTTTTAATTAACTTTTTATGTATACATGATAATAGAGTGCATTTGATACATTATACATGCATGGGGCATAATTCATTCTCGTTAGGATCCCATTCCTGTGATTGTACATGATATGGAGTTTCACCCGTGGTGTAACCCCTATGAACATAGGAAAGTTATGCCAATTCATTCTGTTGTCTTTCCTATTCCCACCTCTCCTCCCTTCCCTTCATTCCCCTTTGTCTATCCAATGAACTTCTATTCTTCACCCCCCTCCAAATTGTGTGTTAGCATCCACATATCAGAGAGAAAATTCATCTTTGATTTTTGGGATGAATTGGCTTCTTTCACTTAGAATGATAGTCTTCAGTTCCATCCATCCATTTACTGGCAAATGCCATAATTTTATTCTTCTTTATGGCTTTATGGTTGAGTAATATTCCATTGTGTATATATACTACATTTTCTTGATTCATTCATCTGTTGAAAGGCACCTAGGTTGTTTCCACAGCTTAGCTATTGTGGCTGCATCAATGTAGTATGCTGATTTTAAGTCCTTTGGGTATAAACCAAAGAGTAGGATAGCTGGATCAAGTGGTGGGTCCATTCCAAGTTTTCTGAGGAATCTCCATATTGTCAAGCTATCTTTAAGGAGGTTTGTGCTCTTTACAAGAGGCAGAGGATGGCAGAAAGTCCTCATGAATTGCGACAGCAGTATCGACCAGATGTGTACCTTGGATGAGTTGTTCAATCTCCTGCTCTCACAGGTTCACCTTCCCCAAGAACGCTGCCCAGCACCTACTGGGAAGTCTTCAGTGACACCTATATCCCCCAGTAAGCCCCTCCTCTGTGGTCACTGTCCCCTTTTGTCCTAGCTCTCTGTAGGTTCTCAGGTTCACACGGGTTCCATATTTATTTTGCCCACTATATTGTCAAACAAGTATGGATTTGATCAATATCAAATGCATATAGTGGATTGAATCCTGAATTAACTGTCACAACACCTTTGATTTCTGAATTGGCTACCATTTTGTCGCAGGGAGCTAGGAGCTTCTTCCTCTCTCTGAAGTCTCAGCTTTGCCCTGTGAGATGCCTGAATTGCATTTGATGAGTTTTAAGTGTATTTCCATTTCCTGATTCATTCATGAGTCATTGAAGGGGTCCACACTAATCTTCTATTGTGTGCTAATTTGGGGGCCCTCATAATCAACACAGCATGTCCTTGACCTCAAAGAACTCTTACTCCACTGGGGAAGAGAGGAAATGGCCACTGGCCATGCTGCATGGTTGGGGGATCTGTGACCATAGTGGTGCCTGTTCAGGTGGTGGCAGCAGCTCGGAGGAGAGGTACTCAGGTCCAACCCAGCCTGGAGTGGTGACAGACAGGAAGGCTTCCTGGAGGAAGTGCTTCCTGAGATGATGCCTAAGACAGGGATCAGAGTTGGTCACAACCGAGACACAGAGAGACATCTGAAGAGGAGTTCTCCATGGAAAAAGAGGCCCTCGCTGTCACCTGAAGATGTAAGCAAAAGCGTCTGTCAAGGAAATCAGCTCTGTGAACTGGACTGGGCCTGTGAATGAGTGGATGCTGGATAGCAAGAAGCCAGGATGAAAACGTGAACCAGGGTCAGCGGTCTCTTGGGTCACACTGAAGTGCCTGCACTTTATCCCCAGGGAAGCAGCAAGAGGTTTCAGCAGGAGAGGGTCTGGCCAGGTGGCATGGTAGACAGCACCCTGACTGTGGTAGTAGGTGGGAAGAGTCAGAGACTGGAGTTGGAGGAATGTTCTGGAAGAGTCCAGGTGGGAGGATGAGAGGGCTGGTACTGTGGAACAGAACCAGTGAAACTGAGGCCGCTAGCAAGGTCCCTGTAAGCTGGGTCCAGGTATATGAAAGAAGAACCAGGCTCCTGTCCTCCTGGTGGGCAGATGTCTGTAGGGCCACTTGCTGAGTGGAGAGGACAGAAACGGTGGCAGTGGATGGATGGGGGTGTGGCATGCTTTCCCTTTCGGACATGGTGACCTGGCAGCGCCCAGGGACAATCTAAGGAGGCTGCGTACCCAGGTCCTGGTGGAAGACTGAGCACAGATGCAAAGGGTCCTGACTTCTCTTCCTTCCACTGATTCCCCAGAGGATCTTCTCCCTTCCTGAGCTCTTGAGCTTGTCGGTGCCACACAATTCAGCACCTAATTGCTTCCTAATTGGTGCACCTTAGCCTGTCTCACCAGGCACATTTGCAAGCTCCCTGAGGGCAGAGGGTTACCCTGGCACCATGTGAGATGTCCGAGCTCACTGGATGGAGGGGGCATGGCCAGCTTGCCAGCTGTCACCAGCCACCGGGACCTCAGTTTCCCCATCTGTGGAATGGGCGTCTCCAGTCTTCCTCCAATCCCTCTGTGATCTTAAGGATTTTGTTTCACGCATCACCCGCCGCACCCCAGAAAAAAAGAGAGAGAAGTGAGTGGGGGGTGCAGTTTATGTGTCCCTGGACTGGTACAAGATCAGGATGTTCAGGCAGGAAACAGAATTTAAAAAAACAACAACCCACAAATAGAGTGAAGCAAACTGTTGGTTTCCAGTTGGTTTCCGGTGTTCAGCAAAGCAAGCAGGTCTCATGGAATGCTTTGGTGATTATACAAATGAATCACTTTCCCAAAGTGCTTCTTGGGGGAATTACAGCTCCTGGAAATGAAACACAAAAAGATGATTAAAAAAGAGCTTCCCATTGGGAGAGAAACAGTATTTACAAGAGAAGATGTGCCTAGCCGGACCTCCAATTGCTGTTCATTATCTCATATTGATTTAATTAGCTGCTACCCCGAGGTCGGAATTGCCTGATGCCCGCAGCAGTGGGGAGAAGGGTTCACAGTGACCTAGCAGGCTCTCTGCATCCCCACCCTCTACACACTTTCCCCTGAAACACGAGGGTCAGCTCTCAGGGTGTCCTGTCTGTGGCAAGAGTGGTGGCTGGTGGCTGGAGGCAGCCAGCCAGGTCCAGAACCCCGCAGGCCACACTGTCTCACACCCACCTTGACTGGGGTGGCTGCAAGGAGCTATTTAGCCACAGTAATTAGAGAGAGGCATCCTAATGTGGAAGGAGATTGGCAAGCACCCGGCCATCCTGGCCCAGCCCTGTGTGGCCATGGGGGTGGGAGCAGCAGGGGAGGTACAGCCATCTCCCAGAGTGTCCTTGGGCCCCTGCACGGTGGCTCTTGTATCCCCTTCTCTGGGGTTGCCATGCTGGTATGGGGCCATTCAACCGTTGGTGGCCTCTCCATCCCTCGGTGACCCAGAGACTCCAACCAAGCAGACTTTCCAGACTCAGGAAGAAGGTCATTAGAGGTTCACTCTCCTGGTCCTCTGGGAGCAATTGTTTTGAGGATTTGTGGTTTATAATTGCAAGTGATTAATGTGGGAGTTGGCAATCAGGCTTAAAAGGTTGCTAATTACTCTTTTAACATAACTGTATCCCAGAGAGAGAGAGAGAGAAAGAGAAGGAGCAGGCCACCCTTCCTGAGCTGTTTTGAGCATGAAGTGGTGTTGTATTTTGTCCAACGGTTTTTCTGTGTCAATTGAAATAACCATATGATTCTTATCCTTAGGTCTGTTGACATGATGGATTACGTTTATTGATTTACGAATGTTGAACCACCCTTGCAATATTAATTTTATCATGTGAATTTTAAAAACCCTCCAGAAAGATGCTGCATCATCACCTGATCTCATCTCCACTTACACGCCTGCCGTGTGGTCCTGAAGTCCCTGTCCAGCATGTTGCCTGCCTTTCTAGATGGACTTCGTTAAAGTTATCAGAGTCAAGCACATCCAGGGGCAAGATCTGGGCCAGACCCAGGCCTTTCAGAAAGGCCTTCCAAGTTGCATCCTGTCACTTCTGCTTGGTGTCTTTGGGAAATTGGAAGTTCTGCATTCGAAGAAGCCCAATCTATCTGTCTGTATATAATGACTAGCACTGTTGTCCCAAGAACTTTTGCCCAGTCCCAGCCATGCCGATGTCACACCTATGTCCCACCTAGAATCGATGCATGCCAGTCTCCTGCCAGCACGTGCACGTCAGTGCAGACCCAGGCATCAGGCCTCCAGTCCCGTTAGCATGCATGGCCCTAGAGATAAGTTTGGGAGGAGCTGACAGTTTATATATTGGATTTTTCAGTCCATGAATATGCCACATTTTAATAATTCAGATATCCTTTCTTTCAATAATGTCTCACATTTTCTATGCAGAGGTTTTAAATATATGTTTATTTCTACATTTTGGTTATTTTGATGCTGTACTGAATGTGGGGGTTTAGGTTTTGTTTTCTCATCTTTTCTAATTGGGATATAGAAGCAAGGTCAGTTTTTGTATATTGACCTTATGTCTGAGAAGTGCTATCGGGTTGGTGAGGCAGTTACTTTTCCTCAGGATTCTCTGTGACATTTGCTCCTGTGAGGTGCTGTTGTCAGCAGGTGCCGCCTGCCCTTCTATCTCTGTTTGCCTTTCTTTTATTTGGACTTGTCTGATGAGGCTCTCATGCTTTATCATTTATGCATTCATTGTCAGCTTTTTTTGGTGCATGCACATTATCAGATTATAAAAATTTTCTGCAATTTCAAGTTTGCCAAAACATTAAAAAGTTTTGTGTGTTGGTTGTATTTTATTAAATGCACATCCTCTGACTAAGATAATCTTACATTTCTTCTGCTTTATTCTGATCGTGTGTTGGGTTATAGTCACTTTTCCAAGGGGTTAATCAGTCTTAGAGTCCTAGAATAAACAAAACTGGTCAGGAAACATTTTCCTTGGATATGTTGTTGGATTTGATGGCTATATTTCATATAGGACATTCGTGTCTCTTTTCATAAGAGGTATCAGTCTATGCTGCAATTTTATTGTCCTATAATACTATTACCTAGCTTTGGAGTCAAGAAACCATAGACTAAGTTAGGCAGTATTTCTTCTTTCCTTTTTCTCAGAAAATTATCATTTTTAATGTCTGACCATATTGGTGTTGTGTGTGTCTTTAAATGCTTAGAAGAATTCACTGTCAAAGCCACAAGGGTATATGGAGTTTTCTTTGTGAGAATAAAGTCACATTTTAAAGATTTTGTCTGTTTCCTCCAAAGTTTTCAGTTTAACAGCATAGAATCGTCACAATTCCCTTCCTAAGCTTAGGTGACTGTGGACCCTCCGCTGAGCTGATGTTGAACTTCTCTTTCCTGAAATGGGTCATTTTATATGTGATTGATTTTGCTAGGATTGTATCAGTTATTAGTCTTTAAAAGTAACTCCGATCCTTTTGAGTGTTCTCCATTTTACTTCCCCTATTTTATTGATTTGTGCATTCTCATTCATTATAGAATTTTGTTTAATCTGCTCATTTTCCCCTTGAGATGGATACTTAGGTTGGAATTTTTTATGTATTTAAGGACTCAGGTTTCCCTCTGAACTTAATTTTGACTTCATCCATGATGAAACTGGATGCCATGCTTTCATTTTCATTCAGTCCAAAATTTTTTAAAATTTCCTTTAGGACTTGTTCTGACCCAGGAGTCAAAGATGAACACATTGCCTATGTGCCAGGATTCGAGGTTTTCCTCTTGTATTTTGAAATTTGTTTATGGTTTTCTCCACAGTGGTCTGAGAACACACTGTGCCTGAAGTCAGTACTCGGACCCTTTGGAGACCCACTCTGAGGCCCAGTAGCTGGTTACCTTGGTGAATGCTCCCTTGCATTGGAAGCGGCATGCTTGGCAGGAGTGGGTGTGGGCTGCTGTTGGAGCCCCTCAGGACAAGGTTCCCAGCAGTGCACCCCACCCTTGGATCTGCAGGCACTTAGTCTACTTTCTCACCCTCACAGAGGAAGAGCACGGCCGTCTTGGGCAGCACCTGATTGCCAGAACACTTGGTGTCTGTCTTCCTCTTTCCATCCTTACTCCTCTCACATAGGATCTGATGTTACACGACATCATTTCTTTTTTGATAATATTAGGTATCTATTGTCAAATTACAGAAACCTCACATTTTAATTAGACCTATTTTTCTATTATGTATCTTATTGTTTTCGCTACAACTTTACCATCTTTTCTGGGGGATGTGTGTGTATGTGTGTGTTTGATTTATACTGCTGCTCCTTTTCTAACATTTTGGACTGACAATTTAATTCATAATTACTTATTCATTTATATTGATACATAATTTTTAAGGTTATAGATTTTTTGTGCACACTGTTTAGAATATATCCTACAAATTTTGTGACATATTGCTGTCAATATCCTTATTTTTCATATGTTCTGCCATTTTAGTTGGCATTTCCACTTGGGCCTGTGTTGTCAAATAGGACATTTGCCTGTTGTGCATGCTTTCACTTTTGATGGGCACATGTTAACACTGCGTATGTTTGGGGCTTAGTCTAACACCTGAATACTGATACTTGATTTATTGGGGTGATGGTGTATCTGTCACCTAGGACATATGTATTTCTTGGTGTTGGGAAGTTTCAAAATCCTCTCTACACCTATTCTGAGGTTTCAAACTAGTAACTCCTTGTAAGTGGGAAGAATGTCCACTGTATTCTGTAGCCTGCTCACCCTTCATGCAACTAGAGGCCAAGCTCTTGGAAGCAAGGCAGACACTTTCCTGCTTGGTGGGTTGGCTTGTGGGGCAGAACATGCCCGTGTCCCAGGCATTTGCCTGGACCATGAGTATAAAAACCTCCTCAAGAAAACCCACTTTGCCTGGGCACCTCCACCCCATGGTGGGTCTGCTGTGGACACTCATATCCAGGTCTTCCAGGAGCACACAGTCGGTCTCCAGCTGCCCATATGCTCACCTGGCCTTGCTGCTGGAGCAGATGCTCTCGGAAAGCTCTGTGCTGCTCACTCAAGTCCAGAAGTGACCTGGTGTCTCGGAAGTAAAGGGCAGTGCCTGGTGCTACCCCAGTTGGCATCGCTGCCCAGCTAGGGGTTGACCCTTCAGCAGGGAAGTCTTCCCAGGAAGGCGAGTGTGGCTCCCCCTCACCACTTCCTTCTTGGTCACTTGGTGGCATAATGATATTAATCATTTAGAATGTAAACACTGAAGCCACATCCAGAGAGGAAAACTTACCCTTTCTGCTCCTTTGTTCCTTGAATCCAGAGCGTGTTGGTCAAACTTTCTGAAACCCTTGAGGACGTCCTTCAGCCATGCAAGGGGCAGAACTTGAGCAGACCTCTGTCCAGCTGGGTGAGGCCAGAGAGTACCAGCGACTGGTGGGCAGGTAGACCCCTGCACACTGGTCAAGAGTCGTGGGTGGTGCCTCTGGCCCTGTCTGTCTCCTCTGCCTGCTGACCAAGGCCTTTCTCTCCAGTTTATGGAGTCTAAGTTTCATACACTTAATAGCGGCTAGTGATGCCAGAACTCCTTTGTATAGTAAATCTCTAGCATGAGACAATCTCAGTTAATTATCAGCATAAAGCAGGGAGAGGTCACTTTTTTAAACATGGCCATAAAGCCTGCATGTACTTTGATAGAGCTGGAAGGATACAGTCCATTAACCTTTGTATTGTATTGATAAAATTATATACCTCCTGTACACCCAGGGGGCCCTGCTCCAGGGGCCTTCTGAGGAACCCTGACTGCCCCAGAGGCATGGGATTCAGCCTCAGGCAGCCCAGGCCTAAGCACAGTCTTGGTATTTATTGAGAAACATGACTTTTGAGGGGAATTCTGGGTGACCACCAAGCCATCTCTGCTTGTCTTTGTTAGCAGCTGGCAAATTCCACCTGAGTGATATTCTTCTGGCTCTGCTCATTAAGTTCTGGCTGTGTTTGGATCAAGAACTGGGCTGCTTTACAGCCAAGGTGAAGAAAGGGAGTGCTGAGTGGTGGCCAGCAGGGAAGGCCAGGGGGAAGCTCAGGGAGAGGGTGGGAACAGCCCCACTCTTTCCTTGCTCTAGTGAGGAGACTCCAGATAGCCAGGCACCACTAGACCAGAGCTGGCCACTGTGATGAGGGACCTTCTCTGGGACCTAGCTATAATTCATCTGTTTGTCTGAAGATCAGCTTCTAAAGTCCAGTTTCTAAAGGGCTTAAATGGAGGATTCAGGAGGGGACTGAGAAGGTGATGTGTGATATCACTGAACAGGACCCTGCCCAAAGCACCAGGGCCCTCACCCAGGGGTTCCATAGGACAGTATGTCTGTAAGAAAGGCCCAAATATGATGTGTGGTGGACTCCAGGTTCTGCCCTGGGGCTCAGGCCAGCTCTCTTTGTATTTTGTGAACAGTGAAAAGAAGTGAATTCCTTCCCTCTTCAAGGGCCTCAGAAAGAAGAACTCAAGATGGTGAATGAGAGTTCCTCTACATTATCAAGCTCCCAGCCACCTGGCAGTAGAAGAGTGGAGTCCGATCCTGGCAGGCAAGGAAATCAAGTGAACTTTAGTGCCAAGTTCAGACAGGAAAGCAGGAGTAGGCTCAGCATCTGTTCACCTGAAGGAGACCTGATACCCTAATCCAACTTCATCTCCTCCTCCTCCAGCATGACCCCGACTCCTATCCCTGAGGCTGAGACGAGGCTCACCCCATCTTCTCAGGTGCTGTGTTCTGTCGTGATGTCAGTGTTGCATGGCTACAGACACTAAGTCTGTTTGTGACCACTGTGGGAACCAGAGTAAAGCAGAGCATTCTTGCCTGGGCTCTGCCTGGACACCATAGCAGGACACAGCCCAGGAGAGGCATGCCCAGGGCCAGTCACAGCCTGGGGATGAAGAGCTGGTTCCTGCAGGACTGCTGCCACTCAGGCCTGGCCCCTCGGTTCACCCCTGTTCTGGGGGCTCCCTCCAGCCCAAGAAGCACACTGATCATGTCTGAGAAGAAGGAAAACAAGGTACTGACAAGGTGGCATTGAATGATGGCATTGCTGTGCACACCAGATGTGGGAAGACAACATGGGCATGTAAACAAGGGCTTGGGTGGCTTTTACAAACATGCTGATGGGGCCATGACACATCATCCTGGCATGTGAGGTGACATATTCAGGACACAGAGAGGGAAGCAGATGGCCAGCCCTCCATGATGGTGGCCTGCTTCCCGTTTCATGAGGAGATGTTAGACAAAGATGACTGGGCATTACAGACTAGTTGCCAAAGTTTTATAAGTGCTCGGTTCTGATGCCATTTATCTAACTTGTGAAGACCACCCAAGGAGCAGAGAGGACAGGAGAACGCAGGGGCCTGCCTTATTCTAGAGTGCATTTGCCTGGAGCTGGGGAACTGAAAAAGCACTTTATGCTTTCTTCTTGCTTCCAGGAGGGCTGCATCTTCTGGCCCCACAACTAACTACTTTCTACTTCAGTTTCTAATTGCAAATGCTTGAGAGAAAGTTTATTGGCTTCACTTCTGAAGAACTGGTCACACAAGAAATGCACAACTTGGCAATCGGGGCAGGAGCCCCTGGGGCAGAGTGCCCTCTCCACAGGACTCAGCTCCATCTTATGGGGTGCAACTTAAGAATGGACTGATCACCACAGAGAGGTCCAAATTTGAGAGTCTTTATTAAGCTGGCCAGCTGACTGTCTCACACAATGCCCCAAAAAATGGCTATTGGGAGAACAGCCCCGACCACAGGGTTGTAGGAGTTCTTATACCAAAAAATCACATTAATCATAAGTGTCTGATGCTATGATTTGAAATTACACATTAACATCATGAGATCATCGACAGAGGGGGAAGGGAGTCAGAATGACCCTTACCTAGGTACAAACTAAAGAATGGTTGCTAACATCCACACAATTACTGTTTACATGGTACATTGTTTAGGAGCAATAAAAATCAAAAGAGAGCAATTCTTTACTACATAGGAGTTGCCATTGTATATTATTAAACATGTCACACCAAGTAACTGATGATGGGCACAGAGGCGGGGTGTTCCCATGGGAGAAGCTCATTTCCTACATAACATGGAGTCTCAGAGCAAAATGGAGTCTGTTTAGTCATTTTCCTTAGAGTCTGGCCTATAACATTCTCATGGAGTCAGATCTGTCAGTCCATCACACACCAAGTTCCAAAGGTATTCTCTCCCTGTGGGAACAACAGTGCGTGAGGTCCCCCCCTAGCTGAGTGCAGGCTGCATGTGTGTGACGTTCACCTGGGAGCCCTGTCTGCACGCCCCAGTACAGATGTGTGCAGAAGGGACCTTTCCAAGTGACAGCCTTGTGGTCAGGAGCCAGCGCTGGTGAGCTTACCTGTCCTCCATGTGCACTGCTCATGTGTTACTGTGTTCAGCACACACTGGATGTTTGTGAACTCTCAGGTCCACACATTAAAAGCCTGGAACAACCTGCCATTTAAAGTCACTTTTGGGACCCCTCTGGTGGTCAGCTGATGCAGGGGCAGCATAGGGTCCAAAGCCTCTGCCACCACTCAGTTGACATTTCTCTTATCTGGAAATGTGCCTTGATATCCCACCTCTGAGGATCACTCAGGACACCTAGGAAGATTTGCTAAGTCCACTTAGTGAACACTGCTGCATACCAGAGCAGCATCTTCTCATCAATACTACAAGCCACACTTCCTTCAAGCCTCTCAGACCTCTTTCTTTTTCTATGTCCAAGGAGGCTTCTTTCAGAAATTGACACCCACTTTCTGAGAAATATGATCTTCTTATGCCATGCCAGGGTTTTCACAAATCCTCAGCTTCAGCTCTGTAATTCCTTTACACCATTAACTTCCACATCATTCCTATGTTATTATAAAGTCCAAGCAGCCACACCGTACAGTTTAAGATGTGGACTCTGATACCCTCACTTCAAGGCATCAGGACTTCAAGTATTTTAAGAAAGTCATCAGAGCACAGAGCAGAGATAATTCAGGCTTGTTATTTATTTTTTCCTAGAAAAGGAAGAGGACATATTTGCAGAAAGTCTAAAAAGACCACATAGTCCAAGTGAGAGGGTGTGATTTAACCCTGCAAATCCTTCCAAATGCTGCCTGTGGAAGACTGTTCCAAAATTCAAAGTCCAAGTATGTTTTGTAAGATAATGCTAAGGAAATAATTAATAATTTCCAAGGTAACTCAGAAAAACCTTAAGATATTTTCTTCCCAAATACCCCGAGTGGTAAAAAACTTCAGACAGCTCAGCGGTGTGCTGGAGAAGAGGCTGAGCCTCAGCTCTGTGAGCTGGGAGCCCAGGGAGGCGGCAGGCCTCAGGACCGGCCTGCAGCCCTTGGAGGCAGGCAGGCCAGGCAGGACACCCTGCGTGCTCTGCTTCTGCTTGTCTGTTCTGTTTTGTCTTGTGTAGCAGGAAGTATTTACAGCAAAAGCTGAACAACTAAAACAAAACATGCTATGATAGCATGTTATCACTTTAGAATATGAAAGAAAAAATGGCCGTGGCAAGGCCAGCAAGTGGTTTTGTCTGTCAAAAATGCCAAACTCCCAGAAACACCAGAAACTGCTGCATGTCCCCTATCTTCTGGAACTTCCCTGTGTCCACTCGCTCAGCATCTGCCTCCCTCCCATCCTCAGGGATCCAGGGAGGCGAACTGGTTGGCGGCACTGTCTCCAAGGGCTTCCTGTCTTAGAGGCCGAGGTCCAGCTGCCCACAGCACAGAGGAGCATCCAGTGCCAAGTCACTCAGCTTGTGGACTCAACTCACCTTCCTTTTAGTAAGGAGAAACTTTACAAATTCATAGTGATCTATGGAAAAAGACACTGTATGTGCTTATCTGTGTACATTCATATCTGCATATGTGATATAAAGAAAAGTACATGCTACATAGTACCTGTGCAGCGTGCATATGTCACATGCAGATCCGTGTGCACCACATGCACACCTATGGTGGACTAGCACAGTGGCACATGCCTAGAGTGAAGCATCATTCAGCCACTAAAAGGAAAGGAGCCTGGCTGGCTCTGTGCCATGGGTGAACCCTGAAGTGTGAGGCTGGGGGACTGGGCTAGGAATGGGAGGACAAGCATCCTCCACTCACTGAACACCTGGGCTGCGGTCCCCAGAGGTGGACCACAGTGAGCAGTGCCCAGGAGCAGGGGTGGGGAGACGAGGAACTGCGGCTTCTGAGCTGCAGAGTTTACGTCTGGGCAGAGGAACTATCTCATCGGCCATGGGGATGCTGCCACCCTGGTGAGTGCGATCATCGCTGCTGACTTATACACGGGAACGGTCACCAGCCAGGACCTGGTGTTGCATGTTCCACCACAGCAACCACCACGGAGGCTCAGGGAAAGCACTGGGCTGGTCACTTGACCTCTGTGGCGGTCATGAGTGTGGGTCTGGCGTCTACAGCTGGGACTAGTCCTCTCACTGAGGGGCTGAGCAAGGTGTGACTCTGTGACCTTCTTGATCCACCTGTCCCCCTCCTGAGCCACCAGAAGATGCAGAAAGAGCTGGCCACAGGTGAAGCAGGTTCCCTGTCCCTGAGATCCCGTGACTCCCTGCAGTTGTGATGAGTCTCCGTTCCACATCGAGCCTTGAAGCCCTTGTTCCAGCTAGAGGTCCTGGGAGTGAAGTGGCCCTTCTGGCCAGCAGCCTAGCCACATGAGCACTCCACCCTCATAAGGGACACTGCTTTCCTATGGCCTATGGGCAACAGCAGCTCTGCTGTGTATACAGTGGGTAAAGTTCAAGCCTAACACAACAAGCCCACCAAGGACACTTAAAGGGCCTTCTGTGTCCTCGTTATGCCAGAGATGCTCGGTATTAAAATGGAAGATAACAGAAAGTGTAAAGAAAAAGTAAGGCCCTTGAAAACTTCACCACTCATAAGACTTCAAGAACACTGTGATGTATTTATTGACAGTTTGCTTCTCTGTTGAGCCTGCACACGCACACACACATAATTCAGATCGTAAAGACTTTTATCTCCCAAATGCCATGTATTTGTTGTAGAAAACTTGGAAGGTAAAGTAAAATTAAAGGACGATAAAATTATCTTATCATCACTTCAATGCAATAGTTTTGTTTTATGTGTGCTTCCTGAAATTCTGTCTGTTAACATTGTTTTCTGATTATAGAAAACATAAACGTTAACTGTAAAAAACTGAAAGAACAACTTATTAAAAATCCTATTATGGTTGCTGTCCTTCCTGATATATAAATGTAGCTGCAGTGACAGAGAAGTATTCTAAAGCAAATTCTACACATGTCACTTATGGAGAGGACAAGGCCTTCCAACAAAAAGAAATCTGTGATGAGGTGTCTTCATGGGTAAATCTATTGAGGATTTAAGGGAAAATGAGCATTAATCCCACCTGAGCACTTGCAAGGAAGAGAAGCAGAGGGAACGTGTCTTACCTACTCTAGGAGGTCCTTACCCTGACATCCAGGGTAAAGGTACCACAGGAGAATTATAGACCCAAACCCTTTACAAACACAGATGCATAAATTCTCAAAACACAGGCATGCCAAGTCCAAGGGCACACTGAAAGATTTATACACAGCGACCAAGTAGCATCTAGCCCAGGAATGTAAGGATAATGCAATTAAAGAAAATAAATCTATGTGATCAAATGCAGTTCAAGGGACTTGGCACAAGCAAGCTTCTCAGTAAGATGAACAGAAGACTCTCCTAAGAAACAGTGGAGTCCAAAACCCTGGGAAGAAACACTTGAGTGGCCTCAAATAAAACATGATCAATCAGGTGTTCCACATCCATCAGAACTGTCCTTCAGAAATAGACATGTGAATACAGACCAGAAAAGCCATCACTGACATGCTCTCTGTACCAAAAGTTGTAGACAGTAACTCAAATGAATACAAAGAAATAAAAGCACTGCTAAAGGTAACTAGTTAATCATAAAAGAAGAGATAAGTATATTTTTACTTGTTACTCTTTTTTTTTCCTTGTCAGAGTAAAAGACAAATGAATAAAGCAATGGTTACAGAGCTGTGTTGATATGCTATTAAAGATGTAATTTGTATGATGCTAGAGAAAAAGAGAAAAGAGGAAATGGAACTCTATTAAAGCCAAGTTCCACATGCTATTGAAATCACATTGGCATTAATTTATCTTGTTTTAAATTAAAGATTAATTGCAATTCCCAGGAAAACCCCAAGAAAGTAACTCAAAATATTAGCAAAAGAAGCAGCAAGATAATGAAAATAATGTACCAAAAGATACACACTGAACACAAATGGAGACAGAAGGAAGGATGCAGGGGCAAAAGACCCAATAGATGCAGAAAATAAAACCAAATCATGCCGAGCTCCTCCCCAGCCATGACGGCATTGAGTTCAGATGCCCAAGGCTCTCAGTGAAAGACTGAGTCTGGCTAATGGATCTTAAAAGTAAATGCTGCCCTGGTTTCTGGTCCAACCTGCGGGATGCTGAAAGCCACAGCTCGCCCTGACACCAAGTGTACTTCCAAACCTTCAACATTCTTCTCCACCCATCAGAAGGGGTCCCAGAGTAAACTCTTTCCCAAATTTGAAGGGAGCAACAGACAGAAGGAGAGACACAGAGGGGACACGGCTACAAATCCAAAGCCTGAGTAAAAGACTGAGAGGTTCCTCAGGCCCAGCATGGACAAGACTGAGAGACCAAGGAAGCCATCAGACCAGTTGCTGGCAGGTCCAAACCCCTATGAGCTCTCCCAGCAGGTTCCCAGGAGAGTCCTCAGTGGCCTATCACCTTCCGGCAGGGACGGAGACAAGAGAACCATGCTTCATCATGCAGGAGCAACCCAATCTTGAAAGGCCCTGCCCTCACGAGACACTACAGACGAGACCCTGGTCTGCTGAGGCTTCTCCAGAGCCCAGCCGACCTGGGGGCAGGAGAACACGCAGCTCCAACCAGCATAGCCTTGCATGTGACAGGATGTGCATAACCCATCCAGCAGACCAAGTTCCTCAAGGACACAGCAGAACTCAACAGTGCCACCAGCCAGCTGGACAGGATGGATGTCAACAGACGGCACCACCAAACAGCAGCAAAGCACTGGAGTTTCTCAGGCTGAGGTGGGATGTTCACCCAGATGGACCTCTTCCTGGGCCGAGGAATGCACCCCAGTGAGTCTTGGAAGAACAGGAAGTGTAGGGCGTTTGCACTTTCACAAGGGAGCTCAGTCAGAAAGCAACTTAAAAGTAGAGCTGGGGACTGATAAAATGCTTGGAGATTAAACAACAGATTTCTGATTTGCCAGGCACAGCAGCACATGCCTGTGATTCTAGCATCCTGGCAAGTTCAAAGCCAGCCCCAGCAACTTATTGAGACTCTGTCTCTAAATAAACAAATAAGAAGGCCTGGGGATGTGGCTTGGGTTTTATACTGGGTTCAATCCCCATTATAAAAAAAATTAGATTATGAAACCACATCCAAAAGGAAATTCATAGTATTGAGTGCATGTGTTAGAAAAGAGAAAGACCTGAATAACCACCTAAGCTGATGCCATGGACACTTATGAAAATCAAAATAATAAAAATTAGAGAAGAAATCAATTTAATGAGAATAAAAATCAATGAATGAAAAGTTAATTCTAAAAAAATTAATAAAATTAATAGACCCCTATCCAGTCCAAGTAAGTGAAGAAGAGGGATCACAAATTATTAAGGTAAGCAAAGAAGGGGACTCGCTTACAGGTCCCAAGACATTGGGGGCGACAAGGACACAGGATGAACAGCTGCTGGACACCCACTGAGCACTTTGGTAAAAGAGACGCTTCCTCAAAGATGCAGCCTGTTGGAGAGCAAAATGAGTGAAAGGGACGCTTCCTTGGAGATGCAGGCCCTGCCTACCATCTCCCACTGAGTGGGTAGAATGCTGCCCATTCCCACGGGCTCATTGGTCAGTGAATGAGGCTCCCTGGGAAGCAGCAGCAGCTCCTTCAAGGCCTGGGCATGAGCTGCGGGGCTGCCATCCTCCATCCTTTCAGTGATGGTGGCCAGGAGCTGGGCTAGCTGGGGCTCCACAAGCTGCTGTTCAGGGGGAGCCTGGGATTCCACAGCAGCCATGCAGAAGTTCAGCAAGGAGCCTGCCACCTGAGAGTAAAGGGGCCACCCTCAGGATACATGAACATCCTGCAGGTACAAAGGTGAAGCCTCTGGCTTCCAACAGGAGTGCTGGGGTTGCTCCCTCCTGGGTTGGCCATCCAGAGGCCAACACTCATGAGAACTGGGCCCCTTGAGGGATGGTGTCCGTGGCCACCACGTGCAGAACATGCAAGCTCCGGAGGGAGCAGACCTCAATCTGTGTCCTGCCCTGGGCGCTGGCTGGCTAGGCTACGCTAAGGCAGACGGAGCAGCGGTGCCTCCGAGTGGACGTGTGCCAAAGCCATGTCTGTGCTCCCTGGCAGAGGGAGCCAGGCAGGTCTGGGCGAGACAAGGCACACCCATGGCAGGTAGCATGCCAAAGTGAGGATTAACAAAGGGCTTATTGTGTCCTTTGAAAAAGGCTCCCACATCACGACTCAGCCAGGCTTGTCCTCCATTCGGGATGCTTCCTCTCAGCCCGGAGCACTGGGCTCCTGCCATCCTCTGCTGCTGTACCGCCGGCTCACCAGGTGGGCCGGGCACCACCATCAGCTGCATCCCTGTGCTCGCCAGTGCCCAGACAAGGGCGGGAGGGCCAGAGGCAGCGCTTCACTCTCACGGGATCTCTTCCCCGCGGGCGCCTCCGGTCCCCAAAGCAGACCTCAGTGGTGGTTTGGGACTCAGACCCACGCGGCGAGTCCACGGTGGGCGGAGCCACGCGGGGGCGTGCCCAGGCCTCCTGGTGCTTTTTCCGCATGCCTAACTCTCAGGTGGCTGAGCCAGGCGGGGCTGGACAGGCGGGATGTACAGCGCAGGTCCAGACCCGCCCACTCCGCATGCGCAGGTGCTTTGGACGCTCACTTTGTGTCTGGTGTTGGCGTCTGGCTGCTTCAGCGCTGGCGTAGACATATTGCCTGGACAACGTGCCGCTGTGGTCGTCAGACCTCCGCCCTGCCCTCTGGGAAGACCGCCCTCGGGAAAGGCAGCCGCCCTCCAGTAAGGCTGCTGTCCCTGGGTAACGCCGCCTACCGCCGCACTGAGGTAAGTCCTCCTGTGTAACGCAACTGCCCTAGGGGAAGGCCGCCTCTCGTCGACCCTGGGTCAGGACGCTGCCCACGGGGAAGGCCGCCTCCCTCTGGTCAGGCCACCCTGGAGGAAGGCCTCCACCCTCCGTGGGGTCTCAGGTTGTTGTGTCATGGGGCGGAGGAAGCGCGATCTGAGACCGACCCCAGGGATCTGGGCCTGGAGGTCAGGGATCCGGGCCTGGAGGTCAGGGATCCAGGACAGGGAGGCCTCGGAGGCTGGGCAGAGACCGACGGGAGGCCAGGGACTATGTGTGCTCCATCCATCCTGTGGCAGTGACCGCCATTGCTGATGCACCTTTCTTGGTAAGGGTGCTGCTCTCGGGTCAGGCCACCCTTGGATCAGGTCAAGGAATGGCAGGGCGGGGTGGGGCAAGGAAGTGCAAGGCAGTGCAAGGTAGGGCAAGGAGTAGCGGGGCAGAGCAGAGTGGGTTGGGGGGTTAGGGCATGGCGGGGAGGGTTGGAGCGACTTGGGGCATTACCGAGGGCTGCTTAGGGTGGGTCAACTGTGTACCCAGTTGTGTGGCAGAACACTTAACATGTGAGAAAACCTGGCTTGGTTTCCCCCCCCCTACACACACAGACACCACAATACATCTTCCTAATTCAGATGACTTTATTCTAAGAAAAAAATTTCAAATCCTTTTTAGAAGATAGAAGTAGAATGGTGATACGTTTAATGTCAGCCATTATATGGCATGATATTTAAAACCACTCTATGAAATATCCTTTGGACTCAAATCATTGTAGTATTTAAGAGACAAGACAGCCATTGCATTTTGTAATTCTGATATATTTATAAAACCAATCTTTTTAAAATTATTTTCTTTTCTAATTTTCAAACTTAGAAAATGTATCCATTTGTCTTCCTAAAGTTGTACATTCATCAGAAAGTTTTTCTTTTATTCCTTGCCATCACGGGGATGGGCCTGTTGTCACAGGAAGTGCCATGACTAGGTTTTATCAGATGTCCCTATGGCTTTCAGATCAAAGTCATGTATACCACTCATATTTGTTGAATTTATTAACAAAGAACATGCCATTTTTATTATATTTGAAAGGTCATCAAATTTGAATTAGTAGAAGCAGGGGTTTGACATAGCTGAACACAGTGCAATTTAGTGTGATCATTTTGGGAGGTTGGCATAATGACTTCTGCCCTGTTCTGTGATCAAATGTCTGGCCTGCACCATTTTTTGTCAGTGAGAATTGAACCAAGTGACCATTGTAGCATGTGCTAGGCAAGCACTGAGCTACATACATCTCCAGCTGTTTTATTTTGAGACGGGGTTTTGCCTAATTGCCCAGGTGGTTCCCAAATATGTCATCCCCCTTCCTTAGCCTGCCAAGTGCTGGGGTAACAGACATGTCAAAGTGCCTGGCTTGTCCTGGAGGATTTGATGTCAGTATCATATGCTTCTAATGTGTCCTTTCCTAAGCTAGACCATGTCCATTTTCCCTTAACAGTCAGTAAAGGCTTTTTTGTTGTTTTGATGTATGCTTAAGATGAACATGCTTTATGATGAGGCACTACTGTTCATGATAGTCTAACTGTGCGATGCACTCTGAGGGGATATTTTTATTTTGATAGTGTCCACTCTTTCAGGTCTAACACATTTTGCTAGAAGAAGTGATTATTCATTTTGTACTTGATTATGTAAATAAAACGTAGTTCTTTTTTTTTTTCTTTTGTAGTGCTGGAGGTTGAACCCAGGGCCTCCTGCATGCTAGACAAGTGGTCTTCTGTTGAGCTGGATCCCCAGCACTTAGATCTTCTAATTATCATAAATTTTATGACTGGATAGAGTGATAATAAAATCACTTAGAAGTTCAACTCAATTTGTAACCATTTAAGAGTTTGGGCCTCCAATGATGGTTTGTAAGTTCTAAAAGGAAAAGTAATTTTCCAAAATATAGAAGCATCTAAGATCATCCATGGACTATGTTTCCCCAGTTTCTTCACTTTCTGCAGAGCATCGTGGAAGCGATGGACTCTTGTGTCCTTCTAACCTCTTCTTCTCCCAAGGCATCATCCACTGTGGTTGCCAATCCTGTTTATCTTTTTTTTTCTCTTTGACTATTAGTCAAATGAATAATTTGAATCTATTACTGCTAAAGAGTATGAATAGAAATAAAAATAGGACAAGGATTCTTTGGGATAAGTGATCTAGTCACAGTGAAAGTCCCTCTGTTGAGGAAGTTCAGTCATGAATTGAAATAGTCTCTAAAATGTTATTTTAGTGCAAAGTAGTCAAGTTTTTAGAAGCCGCACCTAATATCTAGTGACTGCATAAAAATATAAGTTGACCTACGTGTGTTCTTATTTCAACATAAAACCTGTATGGCGCTATCTTGAATCATATATTAGATGAAATGGTTTAATTTTCTGTTAAAATACTTTTTGAATTCTTAATAAAATACAGAACTAGTTAGAATGTCAGTTATCAGCAATTATAATTGTATAAACAACCAAGTGTTTGAAAACATGTAACTATGTCCTAAGGGTTTATTTTTGAGTAGTTTTTATATAGAAATTGCAAAGAAAGTGCAGAGATTTCCCATGTAGCCTCATCCTTGTTTTTCATTTGATATGATTTATGTGCACAGTCTCAGATGGGTTAACGTCCTAGGAAAAGTGTCATGAAAAACAAACACTAGTGTGCTGTCACTTAGTGCAGTTGCATTTCCTTTGGATTCTTAGTTCTGCCTCTTTCTGTTCCAGGACCCCATCCAGGATCCCAAATGACATTCATTTCCGTTCCCTATAGACTTCTCTTTGTGGGTGAACAGTTTCTCAGACCTTTCTTGTTCTGATGACCTTAACAAGGTTGAGAAGGACCTTTCAGGTACTTTTTACATTGTTCTCTATTGGGGTTTACTTTTTATCTTCATATTTATCCTGGGGCTGTGGGTCTGGGGGAGGCAGGTCACAGAGGTGGATAGCATTTCTGTGTTCTCAGGCCCCTAAAGGGGAATATCCTGCTAGTACTGACTGTGCTCACCTATCTGAGGCAGGGCCTTTCAGGTTTCTCACTGGGAAGATTCTGTCTCTGTGTGTCCACATTGTGATCTTCTGGAGGAAGTCAACCTGCATGGCCTGTACATAAGGAACAGGGAGTTCACTCCACCTCCTTGATGACTGAGTGTGTGCCCCAATTATCTGAAATTCTTATGCACAAGTGGTTTCCAGTCAACCCATTTATTTATCTATTCAGTTACTTATTTGTATCACTGTGGACATTGGATAGTTACCTTACACTGTTATTTATTATCCAATTCTGTAGTTCCTTATTCCTCAATTCATTCTTGGTTTAACCTTTGGAGTCTTTCCACTGGGATCTTTTTTCCATTATCTCATGTTGTCCTTTAGCATATTTTATTGCTTTGTCCCAAAGTTCTTTCTGATACTTAAATGTTACCCTGGCTTTATACTTACTCCTTTGGTTATAGTATCTGCCACTTCTTCAAAGAGCCCTGACTCCTTAGGTTAGAGAATGATATCAAAATCTTATTTCTGGCTGGGTATGGTGGCACACACCTGTAATCCCAGTGGCTTGGGAGGCTGAGGCAGAAGGCTTACAAGTTCAAAGTGAGGCCCTAAGCAACTTAGACCATATCTCTGAATAAAGTAGCAAAAAGGGTTGGGGTGTGGCTTAGTAGTTAAGCACCTCTGGGTTCAATCCCTGGTACCAAAATAAATTAATTAATTAATTAATAATGCACAAATTTTTATTAAAAAACTTTCATCTGGCAATTAATTGTGCCCATTGCATTTTTTAGAATGATGTTTTATATGTATGTATATGTATTTATACATATATATTTTAGCTTTTTTTTATTTTTAGCTGCAGACAGACATGATTCCCTTATTTTCATTTATTTAATTTCATGTGGTGGTGAGGATCAAATTCAGTGCATCACAGGATCCAAGTGAGTTCTCTGCCACTGAGCTACACCCACAGCTCCTGCCCATTGCATCTGTTTTTTTTTTTTTTTTTTTTTTTTTCTGTTTCATCTCCTGGTTTTATTAACTAGCATGAGGCCACCAAGATGAGGAAGGTAGTCTCATTCCTCTGTTACTTAGCTTAAAAGGTGTGATTGCTTTAACCTAGCTTAAGCACCAACTACATATTTAAATTTATTCCTTCCCAAAGATCTCTGTTCTCAGGGTACCTGAAGTATAACATCAACAGCATTACAATTAGCTATAGATTTTGAGTTCAGGACCTGCTTTTCCTTCCAAGCCACGTTCAATCACTGTTAATACACATATGGTAAAACCAGTTTGCTTTTACAAGAGCATTTCCCTTTCATAAGCAGTCACGGCACTGTCAATATCCTGGCTTAATATTAGTTTTGTAAAATAATGCCACTTAAGGAAACTAGGTGAAGAGTATACAAAATGTATTATTTTACCAACTTCCTGGGAGATGGTAGTTATTTTAAAATAGTGTTTTTCTTTATTTTGTGGTGATGGCATTTTACTCCAGAGCCTCCCTCACACTGCCAGTGCTCCACCACTGAGCAAAATCCCCAGTCCTTTTTACTTTGAAACTTGTCACTAAGCCACCCAGGCAGGTTTCCCAAACATGTGACCCTCCTGCCTTAACCTCTCAGAGTAGCTCATAATAGAGGTGGCTCAAAATGTT
Organism: Sciurus vulgaris; assembly: GCF_902686455.1. Taxonomy (NCBI): domain Eukaryota; kingdom Metazoa; phylum Chordata; class Mammalia; order Rodentia; family Sciuridae; genus Sciurus; species Sciurus vulgaris. Next base: position 55,751 of record NW_027632595.1, read on the forward strand.
TTAAAAATCTAAATGAAAATGTTACTCATAGAAAAGAACAAGAGGAGGAAAAAAGAAGTGAAAAAGAAAATAGGAATGGACTTAGAAGAGAGTTTGGGAGTCACCTGACCAATGGAGGACATCTGTCAAGGGGATTGTGTCACCCTGTGAAAAGGATGAAGGGTTTGATAGAATAGCTGCCCTGTGGCCTTTAAGATTAAGGTAATATACATACTCTAGCATCTAAAGCTAATTTATAGCATCTCTGTGGCCCTGAACATCAATGAAATATCAATGCTATTACATGTTAAACTAATATAATAGCTGTCCCATGGCCTTTAATATTGAAGTAATCTCTACACTATAGCATCTTATACATATATATTTGCTGTCCTGTGGCCTTTCATATAAATATGATATCTGTTATGTGGCATCTAAGACTAATATAATAGCTGCCTATGGCATTTCACACTGATATAATATTCATACTATAGCAGCTAATGCTAATGTAATATTTGTCCAGTAGACTTTAGTACTAATATAATCTCCATAGTAGAGCATTTATACTTGGTAAAATAGCTGCCCCATGGCCTTTCAGAGTTATATAATATCTATAATATATAATCTAAAACTAATTAATAGCATCTTAAACTATTCTAACAGCTGGTCTGTGGACTTTAATAATAATATACTCTCCATGCTAGAGCATCTAAAATCAATATAGTACCTGACTTTTGGTTTAGTGCTAATATAATATCCATAGTGTAGTATCTAAAACTAATAAAATAACTTCCATGTGGCCTATGATAAGCATATGATATCCATACAATGGCATCTAAAACTAGTATAATAACTTCCCTGAGGCCTTTTACTTTAATATAATATCAATACTGTGTTCCCAGAAACTAATATAGTAGTTGTCCTGTGGCCTTTAATGGTAGTATAATATCCATGCTACAGCATCAAAAACTGTTGGTATAGCTTCTATGTGGCCTTTCATACTAATATAGTATGCATATTGTGGACTCTAAAACTAGTATAATAGCTTCTGTGTGACCTTCAATACTAATTGAAATTCACTATGGTACCAAAATTTTATAATGGATGCCCTGTGATCTTTAATACTAATGGTATCCATTCTGTAAAATCTAAAGCTAATAGAATAGGTATTATATTCTTTGGTCTTTAATACTACAGATGTCCATCCTGTGCCATTTAAAACTAATGTAGTAATTGTCCTGTGGCTTTAAAAGTATTATAATACTCATTTCATAGTATCAAAGATTAATATAAGAGCTGTGTTGTGGCATTTATATGAACTAAGTATCCATGCCATAGCATCCAACACTAATATAATAGCTGCTTTGCTATCTTTTACAGTAGTATTATATATGTAATGTACCATTTCAGTCTAAGGTCCTGTGGACCTTAAAACTAATGTACTATACAAACTGTCTCATCTCATCTCATCTAATAGATGCCCCTGTGTCCTTTACTACTAAGTAATATCCATCGATAGCACTGACCTCCAATATATTTGCCTGTAATGCTAATATGATGTCCATGCTGGAGTATCTAATTTGAATGTAATAACTACCCTACAGCCCATAATACTTATGTGATATCCATTATATAGCCTCTATAACTAAACTGATGTAATAGCTGACCAGTGACCCTTGATATTGCTGTAATAGCCAGACTACAGAATATCATACTAATATATTAAATGCCTATGACCTTTAAATGGGCTATGTATCCTGCAGCTTCTCAAGTTAGTATAATAGATGCCATGTGTTCTTTAATATTAACTTAATATCCATATGATAGCATGTCTACCTAATATAATAGGTGCCCTGTGGACTTAAACATTAATATAATATTTATAATATGATATCTTAATACCATTTATATCCTGTGCCCTTAGTATTAATATTATATCCATGCTATAGGATCTGAAACTAGTATAAGGGTTGACTTGTAGCCTTTAATGTTAATATGATAAACGTATTCCTTTCTTTAAAATTAATACTATACCTGTCCTGTGGCCTCTGATATTTATGTAATATCCATAATATAGCATCTAAAATTAATATGATAGCTGTCCTGTGATTATTAATATTCATACAATATCCATGTTATAAAATCCAAAACAAATGTAATAACTGATCTGTATCCTTTTGTAGAAAAATAATAGCCATACTCTAACATCTCAAGCAAATAGAATAGCTGCCCTGTGGCTATTAATAGTAATGTAATATCTGTATTACAGCATCTTTAATACAGTAGATACCTTGGGCCTTTGATATTAATGTACTATCCATGCTATAGCATCAAAACCTAACATAAAATGTGATATGTAGTCTTTATTTAATGTAATATCTCTACTTAAATAGTTTAAACTAATGTAATATATGTTCTGTAACCTTACATACTAATATGATATCCATATTATTGCATCCAAGGCTAACATAATAGCTGACGTTTGAACTTTAATATTAATATAACATGTTTACTCTACAGTGTAAAATAACATAATAGCTGTCCTGTGGCTTTCATTATTAATTTAAATCCATACCTTGGCATCTAAAACTAATATCTTCCCTGTGGCTTTTAATGCTATTCATATTATAGCATGCAAAACTAATGTAATAACTTCTCTGTGCCTTTTAATATTAATATAGTCTTCATAGAATAGCTTCTGAACCTATATATATATATATATAGAATTATATATATAATTGCTGCTACACTCCAATATTAGTCAAATATTTATTCTCTGGCCTCTAGAGCTAATATAGCAACTGCCCTGTGGCCCTTATTCTTGATATGATATCCATATTACATCATGGAAAACTGATAGCCGCTCTGTGGCTTTTAACATTAATACATGCATATTGTCACATCTAACACTAATAAAATAGCTGTGTTGTGACCTTCAATACTATTATAATACCCTTACTATGACATCTAAAATAAACCTAACAACTGCCCTGCATCTTTTAATATGGATATAATATACATACTGTCGCACCTTACATTAATATTTGTCCTGTGGTCTTTAATAGTAATATGATAGCCAGACAGTGGTACCTCAAACTGAAGAAATAGCTGACTTTGACCTTTAACATCAGTGTAATACCCATACTTTGCTATCTAAAATTAATATAATAGCTGCCATGTGTCTTTTTATACTAATATTGTACGCAGAGAATAAGATTGAAAATTAATATAATGGCTGACTTCTGGTCTTTGTGTTAAAATAATATTGATGCAGTAACATAGCTTATATAGTTGTTGAACTTTGGCCTTTAGTATTAATATAACATGTATACTACAGCATCTTATAATAATATATTAGCTGTCCTTTGGCCTTTAATATTAATATAAAATCCATGTGTAGCCATTTGATCTAATATCTGCTCTGTGGCCTTAAATAATATGTAATATACTTCTTTAATGTGATAACTGTCATATGGACTTCAGTATTAATGTAACATTCATACTATAGCATCATGGCTGCACTTTGATATTTAATATTAATGTAACCATCTATAATAGAGAATGGTTTTCCTGTATTCATTTTTTGGGTTTTGTTACCAGGAATCAAACCCCTGAAGCACATTTTTTGCTTTTTTTTTTTTTTTAATTCTTTTTTTTGAGACAGGATCTTGCTAAGTTACTTAGAACTTAGCTAAGTTGCTGAGGCTGACTTTGAACTTGTGATCCTCCTAACAACTGCCCTGCATCTTTTAATATGGATATAATATACATACTGTAGCACCTTACATTAATATTTATCCTGTGGTCTTTAATAGTAATATGATAGCCAGACAGTGGTACCTCAAACTGATGAAATAGCTGACTTTGACCTTTAACATCAATGTAATACCCATACTTTGCTCCTGAGCCACTGGGGTTTCAAACCTGTGCCACTGCATCGAGCTCTGGTGTGTGCTTTTAAAACTAATATAGCCAGACTGTGACCTTTAATACTAGTATAATATACAAACTATACCATCTAATAGTGATATGATAGCTGCCCTATAGTCTTTAGTAGTAATATTATATTCGTGCCATACTATCTACAATCAATATAATAGGTACCCAGGGCCTTATACTAGCATATCAGTACTATATCATTGAATATTAGTATAATAGCTGCCCTGTGGACATAAACACTAATATAATATCCACATTGTAGCATTTTAAACAAACCCAATAATTGAATGTAGGACTTTAATACTAATGAAATACGTGTACTATAGCACCTTAAAATACTGTAAGAGATGTCCTGTGGTATTTAATATTAGTATGTATACATATTGTGACCTTAAAAACTGAAGAAATAGCTGCCTTGTGGCCTTTTAATACTACATAATATCCATACAGTAGCATCTAAAACTAATAAAAGAGCTGTCCTGCGGCCTTTATGACTAATGCAATATCCATAAGGTAGCCTATAATATAATAACTATCCTGTGGCATTTAATATTAATATTATATCTACAGTGTGACCTCTAAAACTAATATTATAGTTGTTCTGTGGCCTTAATATTAATAACATATCAAAACTTGCCCCCTGAACATGAAATAGTAGCTGTCCTGTGATCTTTAAATACTATACTATATAGTACATCCATTCTGTAGCAATTAGAGTTAATATAATAGCTTGCCTATGACCATATTAATATGATAGGCAATCTAAAATAATGTAATTGCTCCCTTGTGACCTGTAATACTTACATGATGTGCAAACTATGGCATCTACAACTAATAAAATAGCAGTCTACTGGCTCTTAATACTTATGTAATGTGTATTCTCTTAAGTACTATAGTAAATGCATTGTTGTCTTTAATACTAATATATTATCCAATGTATAAACTCTTAAAACTAATACTATAGCTTCCCTGTGAACTTTATTGTTAATAAACTATCCATACTGTAGCATCTAAGAGAGACATAAGAGCTAACCTGTGGCTGTTAATATTGAGGTAATATCCACACCATAGCATGTAAAGCTAATAACTGCCCTGTGGTTTTACTATTATTAAGATATCCATAGTATAGCATGTCAAATTAATATGCTAGATTCCCTGTTGCCTTTAATGTTAATATAATATACATGACTTAGCATCCAAAACTAATATATAATAGCTACCTGGCAGCCTTTCACACTAAAATGATAATCCATGTTTCATGTGTACTGTGCTTAATTATTAATATCATATCCATACTATAAGATAATAAACTAATATAATATATGACCTGTGGCTTTTAATGCTAATAAGATACCCATAGTAACCAGCTAATGCTAATATAACAGCTGTCATATACCCTCTAATGTAACATAATAAAATATCCATAGTTTAGCAAGTAAAATTAATATAACTTATTCTGTTTATAATACTATTTTGGTATCACAATGTAGCATATAAAATTAATATCATTGCTTCCTTATGGCCTTCTACATTATTATTCTATCCATACTATAACATCCAAATCTAATGTAAAGGCTGCCCTGTGCATTTGTAGAAATGATAATCCATTTTACATGCCTGTGGCCTTATTGGGAACATGAAGTCCATATTATAGTATCAAAACTTGATAAAATTGCTGCCTGGTGGCCTTGCATATTAAGATGTTTTCCATTTTGTAGCATGTAAAAATGATAAAATAGATGACCTGTGGACTTCAGTTCTCATTTGAAATCCACCTTGTGGCATTGAAAACTGATAAGGAAACTGCCATGTGGCCCTCAATACTAACATGGTATCCATATTATAGCTTTAAAAACTGATAATAGGGCATGCCCTGTGGTCTTTAGTATTCATGTTATATCCATAGCACAGCATCACATAATAATATCATATATAAATTGTGGCCTTTAATTCTAATATGATAAAGTTAAAAATATCATTTATTACTAATATGATTGCTCCCTGTATCTTTTAATATTAATATAATGTCCACATATATCATTAACACTGATAAAATCACTACACTGTGGCATTACTATTAATGTATTATCTGTATTTTAAACCTATATGATATTTCAGCTCTTCTGTGTGTTTTAATATTAATAAATTCTCCATATCATAATGTAAAAGTGATATAACGTTGTGTGATGAATCCTTGTGGTGCCCATCACTGCTGGCCATCAGATTCCACTGCTGGCAGTTGTGTTTATGTGGTTGCTTGGCAACGGCTATTCCACTGTTGACAGTAACTGCCCAGTTAGGGCAGTTGGCAGTGATTCCTTCTGTTCAGGAAGATTAAGTCAGAGACTGAGGATGTCCCCAGAAGAAGGGGTATACAAGGCTTCCTGATGAAGTCAGCCCGTAAGAAATTGTCTGCCTTACGCTTGGAGGCCAAGATTCACAGATTCCACGAGGCTGTGAAGATTGGCAATTTAGCTGCAGTAAAACGTTTTTTATCTGAGGGAGGTGATGTTGATGAACCTGATAAAAGACACAGGTATGGGGGTGTCTGTGAGGTCAGGGACTGAAGGGCAAGGGGCCAGTTGGGGGAAGAAGGACTGATGGGGCTGCACCACTCAGGCTCTGCTCGTGGGGCAGAGAAGAAGGGAGAACAGCTCTCCTTTCACCAGGAGATGACTTTCAGACCCCCATGGAGGCCTCTGTACTGTGGACCTGCAAACCGTGGAAGTCTAGCACCAGGCCCTCTTAATGAGCAGTAAAACAAAAGCAAAATTTCAGCTGGTTTCCTTGTAGACTGTTTTTAACAGTTAAGTACACACAGCAGTTTAATGTTAACGTACATACTTTCAAAAGTACGTTATATACATTGTAGAAAAGTGCATAATGAGAAAAATATTGCTCATAATATGACAACATGAGGGCTAAAAAAGATTTCTTCAGATATAATCCACTATGTTGTCTACTGAGAGGATTTACAAGAACTCTTTGAATGGAGAACATGGCTCCACTGTTTTTTCTTCTTTTGTTTATAACATTGCTATGAAAGTTACAAAAGAAGAAGAAAAAATTTACTTCTCACAGGCTTGACTCATGAGTTAATCAAATTCTGAAGGATAACTTGGTGTGCTCTTCAGAGCAAGACTTGTGGAAGAGCCCTGAGTTTTCTGCAAAGACTTCATTGTTACTTTTCAAGAGAGCAGACAATAAAGTTCACTTGCAGATTGCCCACTTTCCAAAGCACCAAACATGATGTTTCTCCAATTTTGCCACCACTTTGACAGACTACACTTAAAAATAATCTGCCAAACTTTGTCCACAGCATTGCTGGTTCCTCTGTTCTAATACAGTTTCCTGTGGTTATACCTTACTATTTGTCTGTTTATGTAAGCAGGGAAAATAGAGCATTTCTACACAGCATTCAGGAAGGGCAGGCTTTCAGTCACCAGGGCCAAGGGAGCAGTATACATAAGGTTCCCAGTCTGTACAGGCTGCCTGCTGCTACCCTAATGTCTCTTGCTCTGCCTTGTTCCCAAGGGACTAAGGATATCCATATGGGCCTGGGCCCTGGTGGTGGTTTTGTGGAAGGGAATACTCCTTGTCCCCCAAATGTGAGATCTTTCTGTGGTTATCAATATTGCAAAAATTTAAAAAATAATAAAATATCAAAGTTATAACATTTTGGAGTCCTACATGCATGCAGTATTTTAAGGTCATGATAACACTATGAAAATGTTTGTAATGAACAAAGACTTGCCAATGTGGGTATCAAAAATATTATAAACTTTCACTAATTACTTGTTTGCCAACAGCCAAAAGATTAGTGCCTAATACAAAAATACAAAGTATGCAAATATATGGGAAAATATTTAGTATACTAGAATTGGTAGATAGGGATGTATACATTTTTAAACGCTGCACAGAACTTACCATCAAATCATCTATTTGAGGAGTGTTATGCAGGTTAACCTTAAGCATCAGAGTCTAAGTACAAACTCCTTTTGCATCCTCAAAACTTCATAACTGAGAAATGTATTTCATTTAATGTTAGAATTAAATTTATTCTCTTACTACAGGCACAAATATTTTTTCCAATATCCATAAATCACTTGAGCATCTGCAAAAGTGTACTTTTTATGATTTAATTCAGTTTGACTTTATCAGGCTAAAGGGCATGTGTCCAATCACCAGCACCAAAATGAAAGAAATAAGTTTTTAAAGAGGTAGAAATAAAGGAAGTCTTCTTTTCACTTCATTCTTTCTTTGGACAGTCCTTGCCAACACAAAATGTATAAAGAGGAATTTGTGTTTTCTTCTTGTACATTTCTATGTAGAATACTACTTAGAAATGTAAAAGAAAACTTTTCATCTGTTTATAGATATTACACATAATTTTTTATATGTAGGGTTTGTTACATAAATGTAATTGCAGGTTAATTCTGCTTTAGTGGCATACTGACAAAAAAGAAGAGAGCAAGTGTAAAAGATTATTACTACTCCCAAAGTATTGCTTTACTTCATAAGTTTTGCTTAAAAAACTGAACTTAAGCATACTTACCTGTTCTTTTGTTCTATTCATTTATACTCATACACTGAACACCTAGTATATCATTGACATAATGTCTCTTAAAACCCTTCCTTATAAGCTTTATGTTTACTTCATCAGAAATTTAAAACTGAAATGATAGAACTTGATATCAAGTAAACCCTTTCCTCACACAGAAGCACTTCTCGTGGTAGGAAACTGTAAACTGCCTATTTTAAAAGTTAGGGCAGTATTAAATATTGAACATTGGAAATACCTGATTTATATGTATCCTATAAGTATAAATATTGAATAAAGTGAACCATGCTAGTTCATTTGGGTCCTACATTTCCTATCACTCTAAGTTACTTGAAAAAAAAAAAAAGAAAATCAAGGATTATTATATTTTAAATTTGGTCTTTTATTGTTGTTTTATCATTCATCTCTCTTTACCTACAATAATCTTAAGAACTAATATTAAATTAAATGCCACCCATATGATTAGAGCCACTATAGACCTCTTGTTCGCATTACATTTCACTCAAAGTAAGGCGCTGTGGAATATGTGATGGTTCTTTATTTCATGTGTGAAAAAAAAATTGAATGTTCCCAATTATACTTCTAATGCGGCCTAAATTTTAGTGGCATCCCAAAGTCAGTGATGTTAAAATGATAGAAAAAAGAGCATCTAAGACTGATTGAAATACATAGTCCTTAAAAGATATCTGTAAAGTCACTGTAATAGTACTATTTTACTAATTGAAATACTCTTTTGATTCATAGTAATTGTAATTATTACGATAGCCAAGAAGGCAACAATTATTGAACTGTTGCTTGATCTAGAAACTGTTCAAATTTTTGCATAGATTCCTGTATAAGCATCACTGTAGTATCCTGGGAGGTAGCTACTAACTTTAATCCTTATTTTATTGGTGATAAAATCGAGGGATATGAGGGCTAACTAGTGAGTCACAGAGGTTGAAGTAGAATTCCATCCAATGTTGAACTAGATTCAAGGGTCATGCTGTTTATAGGCAAGTGGGATGCTCTGGGCTTAGAATGTGGTTCAGTGGTAAAGCTCTTACCTAGGAGACTCCAGGCTCTGGGGGTCCATCCCCAGCACCACAAAAACAGAATAAATGAAAATAAAACATCAGTGGGACCAGGCACAGTAGCTCATGCCTATAATTCTAGTGATTTGGGAGACAGAGGCAGAAGTATTACAAGTTCAGTGCCAGCCTGGGAAATTTAGTGAGACCCTGCCTCAAAATTAAAAGTAGTAATAATAAAAAGTTCTAAGGATATGGCTTTTGATGGCTTTTGGGTTGAATGCCCCTGGGTTTGAACCCTAGAAGTACTGAAAAAAGAAGGGTAAAAGAAAAAGTCAATAGAATAGGCTGGTAATTCATTAATTCAGTATTTAATAACAGCTGATAAAATATTGTACTTTCCTCAGAAGATAGTAGAGGACTTGCCTGTTATTTAATGTTTATAATTTCATTAATAATTGTAGATTTTTGAGAGGGTATTTTATGAGGTCCTAACAAAGCCTCTTACTTTCATAGGACTGCTCTACATTATGCCTGTGCCTTTGGCCAAGCAGAAATGGTGGATTTTCTAATAAAGAAGAATTGTAAGATCGACCTCAGTGATCTTGATGGCAACACACCATTGATGAAGGTAGAGGTAGCCATGGGTTTCTGTAGGAAAAATTTTGACTGAAATGCTTAGGAGAAAAATTGATTAATTCAATTTAAATGTGACTAATTAGTAAAACATGAAATGGTTTTCTTTGATTCTCAAAATTTATAGCTTATTTCTTGGTATAAAACCAACAGGCACTACAGTACATGGAAGAGCGGTGTGCAAATATCCTGTTAGAACATGGTGCCAATCCACATGCTCACAACATCAGAAATGAAACAACTCTCCACCTGGCTGTTGCTTTGAAGTCACCATCTTTATTGGAAAAATTGATTTCACTAAATGTGAACTTGGAAGCCAAAACCAAGGTATACGCCAGACACCATTATTTCCAAAATACTTAAACTATGTTTATTTTGATTGTGACATTGGTCAACAAATGTGGATTTTTATGCAGGTTTTTTTTTTTTTTTTTTTTTTTTGGTTTGTTTTAAATTAGAATGCAAACAGTTGTTGAAAGGCTCTTCCTCTTTTTCATTTTTTTAAACTCATGAATATATTTAGTTTACCTCTAAAAGTTGCCCATATTTAAAATTAAGGAGACTCATCCAGAAATCTGAAATTCAAGCTTCTCTTAAGAACCAATGTACCTCTCTGAGCCCCATTATTGTGTGGTGAGGGTGTGCAGTGTGCCTCCTGCATAGCATGGAGGAGTGTTCTGTTTGCTCCTGTCAAAATGTAGCATTCACTCAGATGACTTACTTTTCCTCAATAAATAAGTATACAATTCCTGTTTTAGAGTATATTCTTATACAGATTTTATGGTTCTCTTGACAGTTTCTATTAATTTACAAGAATTTGGTCTATATAATAAATTATAAATCTCTTTGAAATGGATTAAAGTTTAGAATTTAGAAATGGCATTTACTTTATTTTAAATTATTATGATAGTTTTATAGTTATACATGGTGCTTGGTTTCATCCTGACAAACTGATGTGGATGGAAATTAATTTCAGTTCTGACCCCCTTGGCCTCCCTCTTTGCCTCTCATGCTCCCTCATTCTCCTTCCTCTCCTCTGCTGAACATCATTTTGCTCATCTGTGAGTTTGCATTTGATTGGTCACTCATGTTATCTTTCCCTCCCTCCTTGCTTTATTTTTCTTTAACTTCCATTTTTGAGAGAAAATGTTTGACCTTTGAGTTTCTGAGTTTGGCTAATTTTACATGGCAGGATATTCTCTATTTCCACCCATTTACCAACAAATTAAATAATTTTATTTGTTTTATATGTAGAATGTATATATCATTTATGTGATATATAGTATATATTAATTTACATATTGTCATGTATATAATACATATTATGAAACAAATATGCACTACAATATATATTTTATATCATATATACATATACATGTACATTTATGTGTACATATACATCTACATGTGTGTATGTATATAACATAACTGGATATACCTGGGTCAGTTACATAATATAGCTGTTATGAATTTGTTACTGTAAATATTGTTGTGGCAGTGTTGCCATAGTATGATAATTTTAGATCTTTCAGGAGAATAGGAAGGAATGAAATAGTTGCATTATATTGTGGTCATATGCCTATTTTTGGTTCTTAGCTATTGTGACAGTAGAATGTATTGTCACATATCATTCATTCATAGACTATCTTTTCCTATATTTGTGGTTGTATGTGATGTGGAGTTAGACTGGTTGTGCTTTCATATAGGAACATAGGAAAATTAGGTCTGATTCACTCTGTGGTCATTCCCACCCCTTATTCTCCCTCCTTGCTCTCACTGCACACAGTTCAATCCAGTGAACCTCCTCTCCTCCATCACTCTGCCTATCATGAGTCAGCATCCAATATTAGAACATGCAGCCTTAGGATTTTGGACATTAGCTTATTTCACTTAGCAAGATAGTCTCCAGTTCTATCCATTTACTGGGCAAATGCCATAATTTGTTTCTTCCTTTTGACTGGATAATAGTCTATTGTATATATGTGCCACATTTTCTTTATCCATGCATCTGTTGAAAGGCATCTAGGTTGGTTTCATAGCTTAGGTATTAAGAATTGAACTGCTGTAAAATTGATGTGCCCATATCACTGTAGTAGGCCAAATTTAAGTCTTCTGGATATATGCTGAGAGTGGGATAATTTTGTCAAATGGTGGATCCCATTCCTAGTTTTCTGAGGAATTGCCATACTGCCAATGGGCTACAACAATTTTCAGGTCCACTAATAATGTATGAGTGTAACCCCACATTATTACCAACATCTATTGTTACTGTAGGCTTTATAATTGCCATTCTGACTGCAGTGAGAGGAAATCTCAGTGTAGTATTAATTTCATTTCTCTAATTGCTAGTGATATTGGATATTTTTTCATATATTTACTGGTCACATTTCTTCTGTGATGTGTTTTTTCAGTTATGAGGGCCATTTACTGAATGGGTTATTTGGGGTTGTTTGGTGTTATGTGTTTTGAATTCTTTGTATATCCTGGAGATTAATGCTCTATCTGAGAGTAGGAGTCAAAGATTTCCTCCCATCCTGTGGGCTGTCTCTTCATGTTCTTGATTGTTTCCTTTGTTGTAAAGGAGCTTTTAAGTTTGATACCATCCCATTTATTAATTCATGATTTTATTTCCTGCACTTTAGAAGTCTTGTTGAGAAAATTGGTTCCTAATCTGACATGATGGAGAGTTTGTCCTACGATTGTCCTACAATCGAAAAAGTGAAAGAGGACATTCCTATCTTGTTCCAATTTTTAGAGGGAACACTTTCAATTATTCTCCATTTAGAATGATGTTGGCCTTGGATTTAGCATATACAGCCTTTACAATGCTGAGGTGTATTCCTACGATCCCTACTTTTTCTACATGAATGAATGCTCTATTTTTGTCAAATGCCTTTTTGGCATCTGTAGACATAATCATGTGATTTGTGCCTTTAACTCTGCTGATGTGGTGAATTATATATACTGATTTACATATGTTGAAACAACCTTGCTCCCTGGGAAGAACCTCACTTGAGCACAGTGCACTACCTTTTAAATATATCTTCATAGGCAACTTGCCAGTATTATGTTGAGAATTTTTTCATCTATATTCATCAGGAATATTGATCTGAAAATTTCTGATGTGCCTTTTTGTTCTTGTTTTTGATATCAGGATGAGACTAGCTTCATACATTTACTTTGGAAAGATTACCCCCTTCCTTACTTCATGGAATAAATTGAGGAGTATTGCTGTTTTCTTTGAAGGTCTGGTAGAACTGAGTTAAAAATCCTTGTGGTCCTGGGCTTTTCTTTCTTGGTAGACCTTTGATGGCATCTTCAAATTCATTGCTTGAATTTTATCTCTTTAAATTTCTTATGCCTTTCTGATTGAATTTGGGCAGTTCATATGTCTGTAGGAATTTTTGATGTCTTCAACATTTTATATTAGAGAATAAATTTTCAGAATAGTTTCTGAATATCATCTGTATTTCAGTAGTGTCTCTGGTAATATTTCCTTTTTCATTGTGAATTTTAGGAATTTGAATTTTCTCTTTTTATTGATTAGTTTGTCTGAAGGTTTATCAATTTCATTTACTTTTTGAAAGAACCAACTTTTTGTTGTGTTGGTAGTTTATTTTTTTGCTTCAATTTCATTTATTTCAGCTCTGATTTTTTAAAATTTATTTTTATTATAAAAAAATGGAATACATGTTGTTTCTGGTTGTACATGAAGTAAAGGCATACCATTTGTGTAATCATACATATACATAGGATAATTGTGTTTGATTCATTCTGTTATTTTCTCCTTCGCCCCAAACGTCCCACCCCTCTTTTCCCTGTATACAGTCCCTCCTTCCTCTGTTCTTGCCCCCCTCCCACCTCCTATTATGTGTCATCATCCACTTATCAGTGAGATCATGCGTCCTTTGGTTTTTTGAGATTGGCTTATCTCACTTAGCATGATATTCTCCAGTTTCATCCATTTGCCTGCAAATGCCATAATTTTATTATTCTTTATGGATGAGTAATATTCCATATATATGCCACAGTTTCTTTAGCCATTCATCAATTGAAGGGCATCTAGATTGGTTCCACAATCTGGCTATTATGAATTGAGCAGCTATGAACATTGATGTGGCTGTGTCTCTGTAGTGTGCTGATTTTAAGTTCTTTGGGTATAGGTGAAGGAGTGGAATAGCTGGGTCAAATGGTGTGTCCATTCTGAGTTTTCTAAGGAATCTCCACACTGCTTTTCAGAGTGGCTGCACTAATTTGCAACCCCACCAGCAATGTATGAGTGTATCTTTTCCCCACATCCTCGCCAACACCTATTGTTGCTTGTGTTCTTGATAATCGCCATTTTAATTGGGGTGAGATGGTTTGCATTTCTCTTATTACTAGAGATGTTGAACATTTTTTCATATATCTGTTGATTGCTTGTAGATCTTCTTCTGTGAAGTGTCTGTTCATTTCCTTAGCCCATTTGTTGATTGGATTATTTGTATTCTTGGTGTAGAGTTTTTTGAGTTCTTTATATATTCTAGAGATTAGTGCTCTCTCTGAAGTATGAGTGGCAAAGCTTTTCTCCCATTCTGTAAGTTCTCTGTTCACATTGCTGATAGTTTCCTTTGCTGAGAGAAAGCTTTTTAGTTTGAATCTATCCCAGTTATTGATTCTAGCTTTTATTTCTTGTGCTATGGGAGTCCTGTTAAGGAATTCTGATCCTAAGCCGACATGTTGAAGATTTGCACCTACTTTTTCTTCTATAAGATGCAGGGTCTCTGGTCTGAATCCGAGGTCCTTGATCCATTTTGAATTGAGTTTTGTGCAGGGTGAGAGATAGGCATTTAGTTTCTTTCTGCTGCATAAGGATTTCCAGTTTTCCCAGCACCATTTGTTGAAGAGGCTATCTTTTCTCCATTGCATATTTTTGGCCACTTTGTCTAGTATGAGAAAATCATATTTATTTGGGTTTGTGTCCATGTCCTCTATTCTGTCCTATTGATCTACCTGTCTATTTTGGTACAAATACCATGCCATTTTTGTTACTATTGCTGTGTAATAGAGTTGAAGATCTGGTATTGTGATACCCTCTGCTTCGCTCTTTCTACTGAGGATTGCTTTAGCTATTCTGGGTTTCTTATTCTTCCAGATGAATTTCATGATGGCTTGCTCTATTTGTGTAAGGTACATCATTGGGATTTTAATTGGAATTGCATTGAATCTGTATAGCACTTTTGGTAGTATGGCCATTTTGACAATATTAAATCTTTCTATCCAAGAACATGGGAGATCTTTCCATCTTCTAAGGTCTTCCTCAATTTCTCTCTTCAATGTTTTGTAGTTTTCATTGTAAAGATCTTTTTACCTCTTTTGTGAGATTGATTCCCAAGTATTTTATTTTCTTTGAGGCTGTTACAAATTCAGCTCTGATTTTAATTATTCCCTGTCTTCTTTCTTTTTCTGGTGCCTTGTGATGAAATGTTACGTTACTTAGTAGGGACTTTCTATTCTTTAAATGAATAAACTGAATGCAGTGGACTCTGCTCTTAGCACTGCCTTCATATTGTCCCAGAGATTTTGATATGTTGTATTTCTCTTCTCATTTCCTTTGCTAGTTTTTAAAATGTCATCCTTGATTTCTTCTGCTCCTTTGGTCATTCAATAGAGTATTGTTTAGTTTGCAGGTGTTAGAGAAGATTTTGTTTTCTATTTTAGTTTTGATTTCTAATTTCATTCTGTTAGGATCTCATAGAATGAATAGTTTTATATTGATTTTGCATATTTGTTAAGAGTTGCTTTGCAGCATAACATAGTGTATTTAGAGAAGGATCCATGTGCTGCTGTGAAAAAGGTACATTCAGTGTTTGATGAATGAAATATCCTATATATGTCTGTTAAGTTAAATTATTTATTGCATTTTTTAGTTCTACAGTTTCTTTGTTAAGTTTTCATTTGGAAAAATCACTCCAGTGGTGAGAAATGTGTCTTAAAGTTTCTCAGTATTGTGTTTTGGTCTGTTGGCTTTGTTTAATGCATGTAGAGCCTTCATTGTTTGGGGCATAAATATTTATGATTATTATGTGTTGATATGTAATTCCCTGAAGCAGTATGAAATGTCCTTCTTTGTCCCTTCTGATTAACTTTGAAGTCCACTTTATCTGATATGAGGATAAAATCTGCTTCTTTATGAGATCCACGTTAGTTATATTTTTTCCCATTCTTTTACCTTCAGTCTGTGTATGTCTTTGCTGATGAAATAAGTGTCCTGGAGACAGTGTATTGTTGGGTTTTCTTTTTTAATCCACTCTACCAATCTATGTATTTTAATTGAATTTTAATTGATGTGTTTAGTTCATTAACATTAATGTTGTTATTGAGATGATTTTTGTTTACTGTCATTTTGTTTTATTTCTGATGTTTAATTTGAATTAGTTTCTCCTTTGACAATTATTCTAGTGTACTTCCTTCCTTTGCTGGTCTTCACTTTTATTTTCTTCATGAAAATTTTATTGAGTATTTTTCGTAGAGTATATTTTCTCCTTTGAATTCTTTTAACTTGTACTTATCATGGAAGGTTTTTATTTCATCATCAGTTATGAAGCTTAATTTTGCTGGATATCAATTTTTTGGGTGGCATCCAAATTCTTTCAGTGCTTGATATATAATGTTCCAAGATTCCCAGCTCTGAGGGTCTGGGCTGAGAAATCAGCTGAGATACAGATTGGTTTTCCTCTAATGGTGACTTGTTGATTTTCTATAGCAGTCTTTAAAATTCTATCCTTAATCTGTATGTTGGGAATTTTCATAAATAGTATACATCTGTGTGGGTGTGTTCTAATTGTTCATTTTTATATTTGGAGTTTTATAAGGCTCTTTCATCTGATTTTCCATTTTATTCTTTAGGTTTGGAAAATTTTCTGATATTTCTTTTAAAATTTTTAAAAATTTTGTTCTAATTAGTTGTATATGACAGTAGAATTCTTTTATACATTTTGATAGATCATACATAAATGGAGTGTAATCTCTCATTTTTTCTGATTATACATATTGTAGGATCACATCAGTCAATTCATTCATTTGTGTACATAAGGTAATATATTCTGTTTTACTCTATCACTCTGATATTATTTCATTGAAAATATTGTGTATTCTTTCAATTTGATCTTTTCATGTTATCTCATATTTTTTGGAAGTTCTGTTTATGGACTCCTAACATCTTTTCTCCATGGTCAACTTTATTTCGAAGATGATATATTTTGCCTTCATTATCTAAAATTCTGGGTTCTAAGTGGTCTTGTCTGTTGGTCATGCTTTGAGTTGAATACTTAATTTGGTTCATTGATATCTTCTTTTCAAGTATTTCTACTTGATTTTTGTTTAGATTCTATCTCTTTATTGAAGTGATCTTTCATTTCCTGAATTTTTTTCTCTACTATCACTCTTCAACATCATTTTCCTCACAGATTAATTTATATACTTTCTAAACTCCTTCTTTGTCATTTCTCCCCCTATGGTGGTGATGGATTCTGTTATTAGAGTGTCTTGGTTTGTTTGGTGTGATTTGTTATCATGTTGTTTTTGTGTCTACTCATGTAAAAGTATGGATGCAAAACAGTAGTTTTTCTACTCTGTAGACTATAGTGTCCCTGAAGGTTTCTGGTACTTATCATTTAGTGTAACAACAACCAATGCAAACTATATGGGTAGCATTAAACCCAATAATTCCTGCTGTGACATCTACAATGTTGTCACAATAAATAAAAATGATACAATGAGTTCCTATGAACAATAAAAACACCAACTTTGCAAAATAACTTATAATTTTGAATGTTGAACAGGGAGAGAACAGAAGTGATGTAAGATGTGATGATTTTAAGGGAGGGAAAGAGAAGATAGAAGCAAAAAATTAAAGACTGAAGGAACAATAGAGATTGCCTATCAGCAAAAGAAAAGGGAGAACGAGGTTCAAGAGAAACAGATGAGAGAAAACATAGATAAAGTAAAAGTTTTAAAAATTAAAAATAAATACAAAAATGAAAGAATAAAAATCTAAACTAAAATATATTAATCAAACTTTCTAGTCTCCAAAAAACTGATCCATGAAAAATAAGTAGTTTCAAATGAACTGGAAATGAGAAAAGAAAAATCCAAATATGAATATGTATAAATATCTATGAACCATTAAGGTCAAAATTAAGCAGAGAAAAGAAATAAGGGGAATAAAAGACCGTGTGAAAAGTTAAGGAATTGTTTCCATTGGAGTTCAAAATATTCTCAGCTTCCCTACTCAGTAGTTAGGTGGGGTTGTCTGGATTGTGATGCTTGCAGCATCCTCAAGGTGGAGTTGCAATTGTGAGAGATAGTCCTGTAACTGAAAGTGCTGTGTGCAGGGTTTGGGCATAGATAGGGTCTAGGCTCTTTCACTGGGTGCCAGTTGGCTTGGAGATTCTCAATAAGTGCACTTCCAGAGCTCAGCAGTTGCCAGTCCATTCTGGAAGTCTGCCACCCAGGATCGCCTCCAGGGCCCACTTGCGTGGTGTACGAGCCAATTCTTAGTCCACTATGTTAGCTGCTGACCACATATTTCATGGTTTCAAGTTCAGTGTCCAAACTCAGTCTCTCCCACACCCACCCTTGTTAATTCCTGGCCAGCCATGTGTCTCCCAGTCAGCTTTGCAAGCAGCTGGATTAGAAGGGGATGGGGTGTGCCAGGAGGGGGTCCATGACCAGTTGTCCTGTGTGTGTAAACCTCACATGTTTAATTTTCTCTTTGCAACTTGGGTACACTCTTTGTCATGCATTTTGCTTTTGTCTGGCCTGTATTTTGGGCCAGACTCAGGTTTGGCACCCAAAGATATCAGTCCCCAATGTGTGGCTTCAAAATGGTTCCTTCCTCTGTCCTCTATATGCCACACAAAGAAATGTGGTTGGGTTTCTGTACAAGGCTGCTGTGAAGTGAACCTTTCCATTTAGTCAGGAAGTGGCTTTGATCTGCAGACTTTGTATACAGGCATGCCTCACTCCTAAAAATATGGGTTTCCTTGATTTCCTTATCCCTCCTCTGTGCGCAGAGGGGCCACTCTGGCTGGTGTCTCCAGCTGCAGCAGCAGCTGTGGCGCTGGAGGTTTCTTCCTCATTTTATCTGCTTTGATTGTCCAGTATTAAGTTCCATAAAGCCCGACCTTTGTTTCTTTCTCCAACCTCGCTGAGAAGCTCCCTGTCTTCTCTCTTGGTTTCACACCATGGAGCAGCCAGAAAAATGACCTGCTCTATCCCACCACCTTGAAACCTCCCAGGCATCCCTCGCTTTTGGAGGACTCTCCACACTGCTCTCCTGAGTGGTATGTCTGCAGTTCACCCACAATGCACAGGTGCTTCTTTCTCCCCACAACCTCACTGAATTTTGTTGATTTCCATGTTCTTGATCATTACTATTTTGACCAGAGTGAGATGGACTCTTATGTAGAATTTCCTTGATTGCTAGAGACGTTGAACATTTTTCTTAACTTTTGTTGTCCAATTGTGTTTCTTCTTTTGAGAGTTTCTGCACAGTTGCTTGCCCTTCTATTGATTGGATTTTTTTTTTTTTTGGTGGGTTTTAGTTCTTGTGTATTCTGGATATAAGTTCCCCATTGAAGGAATTAATAGGGAATTAATGTAACTAAAAGGAATAAAAGAAATTGCCTAGATTTTCTCTCATTTTGTAGACTCTCTTTTCACAGTTTTAATCATTTCTTTTGCTGTGCAGAAACTTTTCACTTTGGTGTCATCGCAAAAATTGGTCCTTGGTTTTATTTTTTGCACTTTATAGGGCTCATAAGGAAGCTGATGCCAGCACTTTTATGTTGGAGTGTTGACACTATGTTTTCTTCTAGCAGCTGAAATTATCAGGTTAAATTTTTAATCTTTGATCCATTTCAATTTGAGGGTTGTGCAGACTGAAATTCCAGGGCCTAATTTTGTTTTTCAACAAACACCTCTCCTTTTGTACCAGCACCATTTTATAAAGGGTGTCATTTCCCTAAGATAAAGTTTTGGCAACTTTGTCAAATATCATATGGCTAGAGGTTTGTGAATGTTTTTGCTGCTATTGTTCTGTTGTATAATTTTAGATTAGGTGATTTCATGTCTCCTTTAATTACCTTGCTTACTATTGTGTAGCTATTCTGAATTTCTTACTCTTCCAAGTAAATCTAAGAGTTGATTTTTCCTAACTCTGTCCAGAAGGTAATTTATGTTAATTGGGATTGTATTGGATCTGTACATTGCTTTTGGTGGTTTGGCCTTTGTGACCACATTGTTTCAGCCTGTTCAGGAACATGTGATGTCTTTCCATCTTCTCAGTTCTTAAGTGTTCTTTTTCTTCAGTGTTCTATTATTTATGTTGTAGAGCTCTTTTGCCTCCATGGATAAATTAATTTGCAAGTATTTAATTTTTTGAGATTATTGTGAGTGAGATTGTTTTTTTTTTTTATTCTTTCCTCAGCTGAATCACTGTTGGGGTATAGGAAAACTACTGATTAATGGGTGTTGATTTTGTATCCTACTACTTTGCTAAATTTCTTTATACTCTGAAATCTTCTGGTGAAATCTTTTTTTTTTTATCTTCTATATATAGGATCATGTTTTCAGCAACAGAGTTTGACTTCTCCTATTTGTATTCTTTTTTTTTTTTTTTTTTTTTTCTTGCCTGGTCACTCTGGTAAGTGTTTTAAGGCCAGTATTAAATATGAATGGTGAGTGTGCAGCCTTGTCTTCATCCTGAATTTAGTGGGCATGCTTTTAGTTTTTCTTCATTTAGTTTATTATTGGCTTTGGGTTTGTCATAAATGGTCTTTAAAATGTTGAGGTAAGTAACTTTGATCCCTAGCTTTTCCATTATTTTTTAAAGGAATGGGTGGTAGATTGTATCCAAGGTCTTTTCTGCATTCATGGAGATGATTGCATGACTTTTACCCATAATTCTGTTTAAGGGATGAATCACATTCATTGATTTGTGTATGTTGAACTAACCTTGCATACATGGGATGAAACCCACTTGTTCTTGGTGCATCATCCTTTTGAATATGGTTCGCTAATATTTTTAAGGATGTTTGCATCTATATTTATTAGGGCTCTTGCTCTGTAGTTTTCTTTCCTTGATATGTCTTTGTGTGTTTTGGTATCGGGGTTATACCAGCTTCATAAAATATATTTGGGAAAGTTTCCTCCCTTTCAATTTCATGGAATAATTTGAGAAGGAATGCTGTTAGTTCTTCTGTAAAGGATTGGTAGAACTCAACTGAGAATCCATTAGGTTGTGGGCTTTTGTATTGTAGAAGATTTTAAATTGCTATTTCAATTTATTACTTAGTATTGGTCTGTTAAGTTTTTACACATTTTTCTATTTCAATTTGGTCAGATCATATGTGTCTAGAAATTTGCCAATATTTTCTAGGTATTGCTGTTTATTCAAGTATAAATTTTCAATATAGATAAACCTCTGGATTCCAAAGGATCTAGGGTGTGATCTCCTTTCCATCACTGATATTGTTGATTTTTTTCTCTCCTTCTTTTAGTTAGTTTGTCTAAGGGTTTGTCAACTTTGTTTTTTTTAAGAACCAACTCTTCATTACATTGATCCTGTGTATTTTTCAATTATTCTCAATTGCATTGATTTTTGCTTTGATCTTAATTATTTCCTGTCTTCTACTGGTTTTGGGGTTTAGTTTCTTCATTATCCAAGGCCTTGAGGAGGAATGTAGGCTTATTTATTTGGAATCTGTCAAATTTCTAAATGTAGGTAAACAGTGCCATAAGTTTTCCTCTTAGAAGTGCTTTTATACAATGCCAGATACATTGATGTTCTCAGTCTTTGGTTTCATTAGTTTCTAAGAATTTCTTAATTTCTATTCTCATTCCTTTTTTGATCAGTTCTTCAGTTAGGAGAACATTATTCAACCTCCCTGTATTTAGGTGGTTTACATTTTTTTTCTTCTCTGATAGAATACATGGGATTACATTAGATTTTGATTTGCTAATATTTGATTTTTAGCCATGAATATGATCTATTTTGGAAAGAGTTCCAGTGTTGCTGAGAAGAGGGTAAATTCAGCTCTTTGAGATTGGAATATTAGGTTGGTTATCAGTTAGGTCCTCTTTATTATAGTGTTGATTAGGCTTAAAGTATGTTTGATATTTTGGTGACCTGTCTGTTGGTGACAGGGGTGTGTTGAAATCACCCAGTGTTTTGGGGTTGGGATTTAACTCATTTAACATAATATGTAGTTTTATGTTATTATATAGTATTTCTTTGTGTAATTGTGTGTGTTCACATTTGTGTCATAAATGTTTACTATTCTTGTAACTTCTTGTTGGATTGTTCATGTTACTGGGATAAAGTGGCCTTCTTTGTCTCTTCTGATTCATTTTTGCTTGAAATTAATTTTATCAGAATTGAGAGATAGCTACTCCTGCCTGTTTTCTTTGACCATATGCCTGGAAAAAATATTTATTTTGCCATCTTTTTAACTTCAGTCTGGGATTGTTTTTGCCTATAAGCTGAGTCTCTTATTAGCATCATAGAGTTGTATTCTGGTTTTGACACATTCTACTAATCTGTGGCTTATAATTGAGATATTAAGACCATTAACATTTATTGTTAGTATGGATATGTGTTTATTGTTTCCTGTCATAATTTTTGTTATATTTTATCCAGGTTTGATTCTGATTTAGTAGATTATTCTTCTGTTTATCTTCCTCTGTTCGTGGTCATTGGGAATTGTTTTTTAATTCCTCTGTGTGTAGTATATCTTTGAGTATCCTTTGTAATGCTGGTTTGGTCCCCATGAATTCTTTTTGTTTATTCTCCTTTTTACCATAAAAATATTTTACTTGTATTTAATCTGCAGAAATTCTTGTCATTGAATATTTGTATTTCCCCCTCAAATGTTAACTGTGTTTTGCTGTATCTCATACCAGGACTTCTTGATATTTAGGATCTGATAAATCAGAAGTGAGCCTTATTGATTTGTCTATAATTTGTGACCTGATGTTTCTCTCTTGTGGCTTTTAATTTTCTTTCCTTTTTCTATATTTTAGGCATTTTGATTATGATATTTCTTAGCAAGCTTCTCTTTTTACTGTAAGCCCCCTCTTTGGGGCCCGGTAAATCTTCTTTTTTGTGGATGTCTATCTCATTTCTCCTTTGGGAAAAGTTTTCTGCAACTACCTCTTTGAAAATGTTATTTAGGCCTTTAGTTGGTATCTTCATAGTCTCTTTTGTCTCAGTGATTCTCAGGTTTGGTCTTTTAAAGTTGTCCCTGAGTTCTTGCATGACACGGTCATGTTCTAAAATTTTTCCCTATAGTACCTTCTGTGTCTTCAAGAACATACAGTCTATCTTCAATGCCTGAAGTCCTGTCTTCAAGGACTGAGTTTCTATATTCTTTGCAATCTAATCTGTTAGTGATGCTTTCAAGTAAATTTTTAACTTGATTGATCATGCCTTTCATTTCTAAGAGTTCTGTTTGGTTTCTTTTCAATATTTTTATTTCTTTATTATAGTGGTTTTTCATCTCCTGTAATTTCTCTTTAATTCCGCCCTTATATTTTCTTCTAGTTCTTTGATCATTTTGATAATAAGATTTATTAAAACACTTCCCTGGGTTTTAGTCCACCTCATCAGTGGGATCTTTGTTGGGGGATTGTGAATTTGGGGGGATTATGTTTGTCTGTTTTCTCATGTTTTTAGAGGTCTTGGTCTTGTGTACCAATTATGGTGGATTCCTCTTCTTCTTTCTCCACATGTTCTTTTATGTGTAATTATTTATTTTCTGTGGCATCTCTGTTTTTAACATGAGCAGATGCCAAGGAGTTGGCCCCGAGTTTCCTCTTTTTTTCCTCCTTGGATTATTGTTAATGGTTTGGGCGTTTTGTCTTCTCCCTATTTTGAGTTGAAGTAATGTCAGGGAATGTTCAGTTCAGCAGCAGATTCTCTCCACTCTCCAGTGAGCAGCTGGTACTTTCTCAGGCAGTGGGGGCTGTTGGTGAATTCAACCAAGGCTTCTCTGCCTGCAGTTTAGTGGTTGCATTTGTTGTTTCATACAGCTGTTTACACAGATTCTCCAGCTGGGTCAAGCTCTGCATATGATCCACCATTGTGCTCCATTCGTGCTTTTCTCTGGCTCCTCTCCCTGCCAGCGTGCACCTCAGCCAGTGCTGCTGCAGCCTCCGCTGCCATCACCGCTCTGCCTGCACGCTGGGGACTCCTCAAGCTATACTTGAGGCATAAAGCTGCTTGGCTGAGCAGGCCCCAGCAGACCGGAGGCGGTTGGACAATGCCCAGTTGCAGCTGGGAAGGCGTAAAGGCACGGGAAGTGTCAGCTGCCTGGAGACACCGGGTGGGAGCTAGACATCGTTTTTGACTTCAGATTTCTCTGTACCAAGACACTCCAAGGTGCAGGTTGTAATTCAGCCTCCTCTGCTCACACTTCTAAATCCACAAATCTGTGCCAAGTCCACTTCAGCAGTCACTGGTGGTGGGTCATGGTGGCTGTATTTCTGGTTTTCATACTCAAATTTCTGAGTCTATAAGGTTCTTTGAGTGTTCAGTATTTTAATTTTGGTGAAATCTCTCCTTCACCCACCTGTGCTGAGAAGTTGCACAACCACTGCTTTGGTCTTACACTACAGTACAGCTTGAATGCGCTTCCTTTGCTGTCTTCCAAGCCTGAGAAATTAGCATTTTAAAAACATTTTCCTCATGAGTACTATAAAAGTCATATTCCCATTGGAGTATTTTAAGCCTAGTTAGGTTACACATTTTTAGAAATGGAAATATTGTGCCCATTGCAAGCAACACTTTCTCTTTTCTCCTCAGCTTTGTCCATTAAAAATGAAAATAATTTAGTGTCTTTCATTATGCAAACAATAGTTCATCAATATTGATCAGTATTAAGCTCATTGATATGCAAAATTTCTGAATTATGTTTTGCTTAAATTTATGAATTACACTAAGTAGCAACTAAAATGGCATCAAAGTAAAAAAATTCTGAAAAGTAGATGTGTATTAGAGTCCTAGAATTGCATTAAGACTGAGAACACATTTCATGGCCTTATTTTTATTTGATCTTAATAGTTACACATAGGAGTTGAATACATAATGTGTAGATAGTCATTGTTGCACATAGTAGTGTTGTTAGGTTTATCTCAACAAAATTACACATGCATGGAATTTGATTTCAGTTTATGATTCAATCCCTTTCCTGCCTCCTTTCCCTCTGTCCCTCCTCCCCTCCATTGTTCTCTTTGCTCTGATGGACATCCTTTCCCTTGTCCATTTATTTAATTTTTATTGGTTATTTTTACTTATACATAACAGTGCAATTTCATGTGGTACATTTATGCATGCACATACACCATCATTTTTGAAGACTTCATTATCCATGCCTTTTCTTTCTCATCCTTCCAGTTGACCCCTCAATATTCTTCTACACCATGATCTTCCCTATATCGCCTCATAATTATATCCTTTCCTTCTCCTTTCCTTTATTTTACTCTGGCTTCTACTTATCAGAGAATACATTTGACCTTTGAGATTCTCAGTTTGACTTTTTTCACTTAACATGATGCACTCCATTTCTACCAATTCACTAGCAGTTGACATAGTTTAATTCTTCTTTATGGTAAGTAGAATGACATTGTGTATATATACAACAAGTTCTTAATCCTTCATCCATCGATGAGCATCTGATTTGATTTTATAATGCAATTCTTGTGAATTGGACTACTATAAACATTGAAGGAGCTCTATCACTGTAGTATGCTGATTCTTGTTATTTTACAAAAATATTTTAATAGGAGTGGGATATTGTTTTCTCATCTCTAGTTTTCTGAGCAATCTTCAAACTGCTTTCCAGAGTGATTGTACCAGTCTGCAGTACTTCCAACAATGCACGTTTCCTTTCTCCCTGCAGTCTTGCCCAGCATTTATCATTGTTTGTATTCTTGATAATTACCATTCCAACTGGAGTGATATTAAATCTTATTGTAGCATTTCCCTGATTGCTAGAGATGTTGAACATTTTTTGTATGGTTGTTGTCCATTTGTGATTCATCTTTTGAAAAATTTCTCCTCAGTATTTTTACCCATTTATTTGTTAGTTATTTTTGGGGTACACGAAATTTTCTGAGTTCTGTATGCTGGATATTTATCCCCTATTAGTGGAGTAGGTAGAAAAGACTTTCACCCATTCTTCAGGGAGAATATATTTCTGTGTTCAGCTTTCTAATATATAAGGTAAATATCTTCCATCTAATAATAACAGAAAACACAGGAACAAATTAAGGAAAAGCAAGAGTCTTCTTAGTCTTATCTTTTCAATTCAGAACCTAATTTCTTTGTGAACCATTTGGACCATGAGTGCCTGACACTGATATCTGGGATTCTGACACCATAAATGGAAGAGAATCAAGAGGACTTGAGTAACATGGAGGAAACTTCCATGTTATTGGAAATCCTATACCTGCAAATTTAGTTTTTTACATTTAAATGTTTGCTATGAAAAATCAGTGTCAAATAACTGTGAAGCAGTGGCAAAGATGTACCCGTAATAGAGGATACATAATGCACAGTCTCTTAAAAGTGAACCAAGGTACCTTTCTGATAAGGCTTGGTATTTCTGGAGAAGTAGATATTCTTTGGAATGTAGATTGATAAACCCTGATATAGAGTTGAAAATTTGGCTTGTTAATTATATAAAATACTTAAATCTAATTGTTGACTTTTCATTCTTTTCTGGAATGCGCTCCATGCAATGAATTTTCCTCTTAGTACCGCATTCATAGTGTCCCAGTGATTTTGATATGTTGTATCATCATTCTCATTGACCTCTAAGAATTTTTTAATCTCCTCCCTGATGTTTTTTGTTATCCATGTTTCATTCAATAACATATTATTTAGTCTCCAAGTGTTGGAGTAATTTCCTTTTTTTACTTTGTCATTGATTTCTACTCTCAGTTCATTATGATCTGATGGAACACAAGGCAGTATCTCTGTTTTTTTTTTTTTTTGCATTTCCTAAGGGATGCTTTGTGGCATAACATATGGTCTATTTTCGAGATTGTTCCATGTGCTGCTGAGAAGAAAGTATATCCGCTCATTGATGGATGGAATATTCTATATATGTCTATTAAGTCTAGGTTATTGATTGTGTTATTGAGTTCTATGGTTTCTTTGGTTGGATTTTGTTTGGAAGATCTATCTAGTGGTGACAGCAGTGCGTTAAAGTCGCCCAGAATTATTGGGTTGTGGTCTATGTGATTCTTGAAATTGAGAAGGATTTGTTTGATGTACAGGGATTCACCATTGTTTGGGGCATAAATATTTACTATCGTTATGTCTTCTTGATTTATGGTTCCCTTAAGCAGTATGTAATGTCCTTCTTTATCCCTTCTGAATAACTTTGGCTTGAAGTCCACTTTATCTGATATAAGGATGGAAACTCCCGCTTTTTTACTGGGTCCATGTACGTGGTAGGTTTTTTCCCATCCTTTCACCTTTAGTGTGTGGATGTCTTTTTCCATGAAATGAGTCTCTGGCAGGCAGCATATTGTTGGATCTTTCTTTTTAATCCATTCTGCCAGTCTGTGTTTTGATTGATGAGTTTAGGCCATTAACGTTCAGGGTTATCATTGAGAAATGATTTGTATTCCCAGTCATTTGGCTTATTTTTGGTTTTTAAGTTGGCTTGGTTTCTCCTTTGAGTGGGTTTTCTCTAAGGTAGTTCCTCCCTTTGCTGACGTACATTGTTGTTTTTCATTTTCTCCTCGTGGAATATTTTGTTGAGAACCTTCTGTAGTGCAGGCTTTCTATTTGTAAATTCTTTTAGCTTTTGTTTATCATGGAAGGATTTTATTTCATCTTCAAATCTGAAGGTTAGTTTTGTTGGGTATAGGATTCTTGGTTGGCAACCATGTTCTTTCAGAGCTTGAAAAATGTTGGTCCAGGCCCTTCTAGCTTTTAGAGTCTGGGTTGAGAAGTCTGCTGCTATCTGTATTGGTCTCCCCCTATATGTAATCTGATGCTTTTCTCTTGCGGCCTTCAAAATCCTATCTTTATTTTGAATGTTAGGCATTTTCATTGTAATGTGCCTTGGTGTGGATCTGTTGTGATTCTGTGCATTTGGTGTTCTGTAAGCCTCTTGTATTTGATTTTCCATTTCATTCTTCAGGTTTGGGATATTTTCTGATATTATTTCATTGAACAGGTTGTTCATTCCTTTGGTTTGTATCTCTGTGCCTTCCTCAATCCCACTAATTCTTAAATTTGGTCTTTTAATGATGTCCCATAGTTCTTGGAGATTCTGTTCATGATTTCTTACCATCTTCTCTGTTTGGGCGACTTTATTTTCAAGATGAAATATTTTGTCTTCATTGTCTGAGGTTCTGTCTTCCAAGTGGTCTAGTCTGTTGGTGATGCTTTCCATTGAGTTTTTTATTTGGTTTATTGTCTCCTTCATTTCAAGGATTTTTGTTTTGTTTGTTTGTTTTTTTTTTTTTTTTTGAGAATCTCTATCTCTTTGTTGAAATGATCTTTTGGTTCCTGCAGGTGCTCTTTCAGCTTATTGGTATTATCATTCATTGCCTCCATTTGCTCTCTTATCTCATCCTTTGCTTCATGAATCATCTTAATCATGTATAATCTGAAGTCCTTTCCTCTATTACTATAGAATCTAGATTTGTTTGGATCATTTTCTTTCCTTGTTTTTTCATGTTGTTCATGTATCTTCCCCTCTAGCGCTGCAGATCTGGGGTATTGCAGATTTCCCCCTATAGGCTTATAGTGGCCCTATAGGTGTCCAAAACCCTTTCTTGAAGAGGAGATTAATATTAGCTGTACCCAAATCAGACACTATGCAATCCTAGACCAAATAGCCCCTATGGGGAAAATAACATCATGTAAATAAGGGAGAAAGCGACTCTGAGGGAACAGGTAAACAGAAGGAAAAGAAAGCAAGAAACGTAAAGAATTAAAAACTTAAATATTTTTTTAAAAAAGGAGGAAAAAGAAAATGTACTGTATAATAGTCATATACTAATGAAACCTCCCAGTATTCAGTAGCCTGATGTATGAGAGGTACCTGACAATGAGCTTCAAGCCACCAGCAGGTGTCTCAGGATGGGATTTGCCCCACCTGAAGATCAGAGCTACGGATTTCAGGATTATCCAAGATGGCTGCTCTCGCTTCCAAATGTGTTGGCAAATGGGGAGCTGCAGCTCAGGGGTGGACGTGGTCAGCTGGAGGTCCTGGAGTCAGGGTGCAGTTGTTCTGGCAGTGGTCCTGGAGGTCGGGTGTGTTTGGTGTGTGTGGGATCCAGGAGGCCGGGTGCAATCAGTCGGACTGGGTTCCCGGTGACAGGGCACAGTCAGTTGGTCTGGGGGTCCTGGCGGCAGGGAGCAGTAAGTTGATGAGAGGGCCCCAGAGGCGGGGAGTGATTGGTTGGGCTGAGGGATCCTGGAGACCGGACTCAGTCAGTCCTGCCAGGGGTCTTCCAGGGCCTGGCTATTGTCTCAAAATGGCGGCAGCCATGTGTAATCAAATCTAACATTACAGCTCAAAGCCCTAGAAAAAGAAGAACAGAATAACAGCAAAGTAGGAGAAGAGTGGAAATACTTAAAATCAGAGCTGAAATCAATTAAATTGAAACAAGAGAAACTATTCAAAAAATTGACATAACAAAAAGTTGGTTCTTTGAGAAAGTAAACAAAATAGATAACCCTTAGTCACACTAACAAAGACAAGGAGAGAGAAGACTCAAATTACTAAAATACATGATGCAAAAGGAAATATCACAACAGACACCACTGAGATACAGAACATAATGAGAAGCTACTTTGAAAATCTATATTCCAACAAAATAGTAAGTACCGAAGATATTGACAAATTTCTACAGACATAGGCTCCTCCCAAACTGAACCAGGAGGACATACATGATTTAAACAGATCAATATCAAGTAAAGAAAATAGAATGAGTCATACATTATTAGCTTTGTGCCACAGTTCATACAGGTGGTAGTGCGGAAGAAAATGAATTGTGAGTTGCATTTTGATACATTCGTCAACCAAGGTCAAGTTGAAATAAAGAAAGGGAGAGAGGAAGGGGGACCAAAGAGTGGGGAAGGCGCTGAGTAACAGGAGTTAAGGACGGAAGATGGAGCAGTTGTACTGAGCAGCTGGAAGGTCATTCAGGTCACATTTGAGCAAGGGAAAGAGCAGTGCTTTCAAAGTGTGGGAAGCATGTGTGAGTTTCCATGTCCAAATTTGAAAGAGGGATAGAGTACTACATACCAAACCTTCCTGACTGAGTGGCAGTTGGAAAGGAATTGAGAAGAGAAGGGATGATCCCACATTGCTACGTTTATTTACCACAAATGATTGTCCATGCATACACTCTAGTGACACCAAATATGTTGCTACTACCTGTGAAAACATTTGTAGGGGAGAAACATCAGTTATGAAAGTAGAAAACATTTTGAATGATCATGAAGGGGCCCCAAAACCACAGGTATGTCCAATTCAATTTGGAAAGCTTACAGCTTGTTCTAAACTTTGATTGGAGGAGGACATCCTAGGGAGTAAACCAGAACTATGTTCAAATTAAGGTAGAGGTCCTGGAAAGCAAGGACGTTGTTACAGGAATTCTCAAACTGTGATGAATCATGTGATGTGGCCATGTTCACTCACAATCTCATTCTGACTCAGCAGGTCTTTGTTTTCATGATTTCTTTATATTCGAAGGTGTTTGCAATGATCTGGTTGTGCAGACAGTTGGTTTTTTTTGGTAGCCTGAATAAGAAGGTTCCTTGGTGTATTTTGAATAATAGTAGTGGATCCCACACATCAGAATACAAAGCAGCTGACATGCCAGCATAAGGATTACTGTAATTCTGAGCATGTCTCTTGAGTAATGTGAAGAGTGCAAAAAACAGATTTAGAAATGACGTTTTTGAGATGAATTTTGTCCTTTGGTAGGCAAGGAGTTGGCATACGGCATAAAAAGAATCTGAAATGAAAAGGATCTTGTACCTAGCTCTAAAGGGTCTTTTGAAAAAGCTAAAGGGAAGGGGAAATGAGGGAAAAACCAAAGACGTTAGCTAGGTAATTGTGGAGGGGATAAGTGAGGAATCTGAAAGAATGCAGTTCAGCTTCTGTCAGGGTAGGTGCCTTAAAACCAAAGGTGAGATGATCATGGAGCATAGGTGATTGAAACCAGCATGGACTGGAAGAATCAGTTCAACCAGCAGGTATGAATTTCTCCTCCATAGCTAACAGGCCCACACTCATAGGTGTGGCAAGCATATCAGTGGATCAGATGTGAGGCCTAGCATTTTGAAGCTTTTGTTGTTTGAAAGGCAGTGATTATTTCATTATTATGTGAAATAATAATGAAATTATATATCTTTGACTATTACTGTATTATGTATATCTTTGACTATTACTACTACTTCAACTACTACTACTACTACTATTACTACTACTACCACCCCTACCAATAGTACTAATCTACTGCTGCATTGGAAAGAATCCATATTCCTGGGTATGGCAAATGTGCGGTCTCTTGGGGTGCTAAATTCTGATCTCTAGATACATAGTTTTCTGCACAGCCAGCCCTTTCTGAAAATATTTGAAATCACTTTTAGCTATGTTCTGGTAGATTCATTTTGAACCAGGATTCGTGATGAAATTCATTTCTTTATTCCTCAAACATGTAGATTGATACTGACTGCGTATACACCAAAGCCTTTGATGCAAAATCCTTCTCTGCAATCTGTCCAATATGTGAGGCTTTCAGAACTCACTTTGCTTAGGATTGGCTTATCTGAATTCTTTATGCTTTATCATGTGTTTTTATTTGATTTTTCTTTTCAGATGTGGAACCTGCATCTGTACACAAGGGTGGAAAAAGATACATGAAATGGCCGAAAACAGAGTATTTAGTCAAAGAAGATGTGCCACTGTCCCACATGGGTATGAAACAAACAACCCTACATATATTAGCTTTGATTCTGGAAGCATATATCTGATCCAGTTAGTTCAGAACATCCTTTCTGATGAGAAATAATCTCTATCTTCCCCTGGATTCTCATCAAACCTTTGGACTTTTAGACCATAAGACAAAAGAGGGACGGATTGCATGCTTACCATAACATGGACGAAACCATTCTGACAGGTCACTCCTCATATGTGCTGCCATGTTATTACTTCAGCTTTGACGTTGATCTTCTCAGGTTCCTTGCTTGCTCCTCTGCATACACCTTACTGAGTTCTCTAGCATTCTGCGTCTTCACATTGGTACTTGTACCCTTGCCTAAGTACTTATGGTCATCACAAAGGTGTTCTTACCTTTGTAAACTTAACAGCAAGTTTTAGTAAAGTGGTAATGCTGATATTGATTTAGTCTATATCAGTCCTGTGGTTGTATTCAACAGAAATCCCCAAACAAAAAAAGAGAAAATCTAAAGCTAATGAAAACTTTATCAATGCTATCTAACTTTCTTATCACTCAGGCTGAAATTCATACTCATTCAGTAGGAATATGAGGTGGTATTAATCCTTGCCATTTTTTGTGAGTATATATCTAATTTTCTTGTCAATTTCTAAGGACTTACATGCTTCCTGCTATATACCCAGAGCTCAGAGCTCAGAGCAGAGAGTACAGAGCACAGAGACCAGAGACCAGAGCAGAATACAGAGACGGAACAGAGCCCAGAACCCAAGGTACAGAGCCTATCCCAGATCACAGATCACAGAGCTTAGAGGACACAGCCAGAGCACAGACTCCCAATGTAGAATGTATAGTGTAGAGCACAGAGCCCAGAGAACAGAGCACAAAGCCAGAGCAAAGAGCAGAGATCACAGAGCCCAGAGTACAAAGCCAGAGCAAAGAGCAGAGATCACAGAGCCCAGAGCCAGATCCCAAAGCATGGATGCACAGTACAGAGAACACAGAGACTAGAACACAGAGTACAGAGCACAGAGATCAGAGCACAGAGCACAGATTCTGAGCCCACAGCAGAGAGTAGAGTCAGAGCACGGTGCACAGAGCAGAAAGCTCAGAGACAAGAGCACAGAGACCCTAACCCAGAGCTCAGAACACAGAGAACAGAGCACAGTGACTAGCAAAGAGCATAGAACCCAGAGCCCAGACCCAGAATGCAGAGATAGAACACAGAGCTCAGATCCAGAGGCCAGAG
Source organism: Sciurus vulgaris (assembly GCF_902686455.1). Lineage (NCBI taxonomy): Eukaryota > Metazoa > Chordata > Mammalia > Rodentia > Sciuridae > Sciurus > Sciurus vulgaris. The sequence goes on from NW_027632595.1 coordinate 89,097, forward strand.
CAAAGACCACAGAGCACACAGCCAGAGTCAGTGCCAGAGCCCAGAATGCAGAATGCAGAGCACAGAGTACAGAGCCAGAGCACAGAACAGAGCCCAGAGTCCAGAGAACAGAGTGCAGAGCACAAAGCAAAGACCAAAGAGACTGAGCACATTGCACAGAGTACAGAAAAAAGCACAAAGTACAGAGAGAGCACAGAACCAGAGCACCGAGCACAGAATAGAGATGGAGCCCAGATGACAGATCCCAGTGCACAGACCACAGCACAAAGCACAGAAAACAGTACAGAGCCCAGAGAACAGAGCACAGATTGCCGAGCACAGAGCACAGTGCACCTAGCCCAGAGAGAGAACACACAGACAGCACACAGAGCACAGAATGCAGAGCACAGAGATGGAGCCCAGAGGACAGAGCCCAGAGCCCAGGGCCCCGAGCACAGAGTCCAGAGCTCAGAACACAGAATGCAGAGCACAAAGCACAGAGACAAGAGCACAGTGACCCTAGCCCAGATCCCAGATCCAGATGACAGAGACAGAACACAGAGCCTGGAGCCCAGAACTCAGAACAGAGAGCACAGAGCCCAGAGCCCAGACCCAGAATACAGAGATAGATCAGAGCCACAGCAAAGACCACAGAGCACACAGCCAGAGCCAGAACCAGAGCCCAGAGTGCAGAATGAAGAGAACAGATTAGAGCCAGAGCCCATAACACAGAGTCCAGAGAACAGCGTGCACAGAGGCACACAGCAAAGAGCACAGAGACTGAGCACACTGCACAGAGTACAGAGAGAGAGCCTAGAGTCAGAGCATAGAGCACAGAGCCAGGGCCCAAATCACATCAACATCTATCTTCAATTATAGACAGTGATATTCATTTTGAAATCTAATTTAAATGCAGAATTAAAGGAAAGTTCAAATTATCACTTCGGTTTTATTTATTGCACACAGTTAACAAGAATCTCTTAAAAATGAGATCCCCAGTGAGATGTTCAGCGATTTTTAGAAATTAAAATGTGTTTGTTTTCTTAATATAGATATTGTGACCTTTCCTTAACTTTCACAACTCAAACAGCTCACTATTTCACCAAAGTCAAAACAGGATGATAAGAAATCAATCTGAAATCCAAAAGGGAAGCATAATGTAACTAATCTCAGCCAGTTGACTTCAATGCTTTGACATGCAGGCTCACAGTTTGAGGTAGGGTTTACTAGATTTTCTTTTAATAAAACTTTTGTTGGGTGCCCAATTTTATGTATTCCAAGGCTGACTTGGGGCAGAACTTGTACACAGAAGACCATATGAAATTTGGCTCTGCTGTTTCTCCATCAGGAGTCTGCTAGTATAACACTCTCATAGGGTTTTTGATTCTTTGAGAATTGCACAATTAGTATTTCATTTTTTTCCCTGAATAACATGCATTTATAAAAAACAAAAAAACAACCACCCATCCTCACACTGTTTCTGCTGTACATAAATCCTGCCACTCTCATTAGTCTGGAAATAGGAATTCACTGCCAAATTCATGAATATAGATGAGGACAACTATCTTTGTGCTAGAAGTTTATATCCTTTTCATAATAGTAATTGAGTTTTGAAGAAAAGTATGAGCAAGTTATCATGGACAGATGCAATGAACTAGATTGAATAAATTGTGGTGTTGCTGCAATTCATTACATTTGTCCCAATTTATGATAATAACAAGTAGATCCTTTTGAATAGTTGAGAGGTCAACAGCTATTTTGGACCGTTATTTTCTCATTTAAATCAAATTGACATGAATATAATTAAAATTACCAACTAGAAATATATAAAATTTTAGTGAAGGAAATCTATTATAAAACACAGCATCTGCATTTCAGTTCAGTGGGAAATCTGTAAAGAAATTTTAAGTGAAAGTGGGTATAAGCATTTATATGTATCTGTTATATCATGATTTTGAAATATGGCAACAGGAATTCATGGAGATGGTGTATATTCCAGTAGTTGAGCACGTGCTTACCATGTGCAAATCTTTGGATTCAATTACCAGCACCAAAAATAGATATTGCTGAGAATATATTACTAAGGTCAGCACATATGGCTACTAAAAATCTGTAATTCAACCTCTTAAAACTTCACAATTCTATACTCAAAATGAAGCATCTATTAGGTCCAAGGTTTTTGATATTTTTCCTTATTAAATTTTAAAATCAGTTCTATGTAGCACTAAGTTTGTGTTTAATTGGCATGTAACTGTACACATTTATGAGGCAGAGTGTTACTTTTGAAATATGTACATGATGTATAAGAATCAGAGCAGAAAAATTGGAAGGCTTCTTACTTCAAACACAGATCATTTATTTGTGTGGGAAATTGGGTCTATGTTGTATTGAGGGGAAACCAGGTTATGTTTCTGTGTTGAGACAGAAAACATTTATATGAATTTTTATTTTCATCTACATGCATTTAACCATAACCAAATATCACTGAGTATTCCTTCAAAGATACTTGAAACAGCTTACTTGCTTGACACTTTGTTTTTATTTTCACATTGACATTTTTCCTTAAAGTGATTATTTTCATTGAATAATTACATATCTCTACTTTTAGCAAGAGCTTTTGTCTTTCAATCTGAGCTTGAAATCATTTTATAATTTCATGAAATTCATTTTGGAAATTAATCACTGCATTGTTTTGATTTTCATCTCTTATGAAGGTCATGCAATTGCTGCTGAAGCAGTGTAATTTTACTTTGGATTTTAGATAATCTCTCCTTTCTATAAGATTTCTGCTCTCTGATGTATTCAGTCATTTCCCTTTGTTCATTTTGACACTTGTGTTCCATCCCCTTCATTTGGCACTTTGTTTTAGGAGTCTTTTTTCTTGTTCTGAAATCAAAGTCCTTACTCTGAGGGTATCTCTTTTCTGATCAATCTCATTTTCGAGGTCACTGTTTATTTCAGACTTCAAATCTTGTTGGGAAGGAATATCACTGCTATCTTTTAAGTTAATACATCAAAATTCTTCTTTTCCTGTGAAGTAAAGCCCCTATTTCTTGCTCTTGGAAAGCAAATTCTAGATATATTTTTGGTGTTTGACTTTCAACACAATGATATGGGGCAGCAGCCAGTGTGGCAGGGTATGATTTGACTTCTGTTTCCATTTTTTCTGCATTTTTTTCTCACTCTCCAGTGTAAAATTCTGCATTGGATTTTCCACTTTTTGAATATCAAACTGTTCATTATGCTGGAATGTTATTTTTGTAAGTGTTTCCTCATTCAGTTTGTGTATCCTTTGAGGGTCATTGCTCTTTTCTCTTAAAGTTCCAGTAGTATCAAGGTATTTCCTTTTCTGGTTCTGATATTTTATTTTAATATTTATTTCTCTTTCCAGTCTCATCATGGAGCTATTCTTCATCCCATTATATTCATGCCATAGCTTGTTCTCTGTCATATCACTAGTAGAAACCTAATAAAATCAAGGATACATTTAGTTACCATATAACAAAATAACATAACAAGATTTCCTGTGAAATTAGACAACAACCTGTATATTTATACAATGAAAGTGTTGCAATAAATAGGTATCCCACTGGAGAAATATTGGGTTTAAACTTCAGAGCATATAAAAGTATTCATTCCCAAGAGTTCAAAAAGTTAATTCAAGAAAATGGATCTATAAGAGTAAAAGGAAGTTACAATTTAAAGGATCTCAAAATTGAAAAAAGTTCTAAAGCACATTAGATACAAGTCATAAAATAAGTGATTACTAAGTTTGGATGTAAAAGAAAAGTTTGTTCACTGACATCTTATGCATATGACCAGTCCATAGTAAGAGCCTTAGCTCTACATGTACTTGGTCACACAGAATTTTCTTAAGTTTCTTTCCCTGAAAATATTCTATGCATATTCTGTTTTAAAATTTTGTAGTTATGAGAATTGCACACATTAATATGTGATAAAACTAGGAAGAACACTAAGCATATCCATGTTCATCAATGAGCACAATTCTGGGAAGTAGGGTGAGGCAAAAAATATAGGCAAGTTGTGAGATTGTCTCTAGGTCTTCCACCTCTGCTTCTAGTGCTCACCCACCAAACCAGTTATTTCTATCCTGTGAATGTGTAAACACCAGAGAAGACTTGTGCTGCAAAATACTAATGGTAAATAAGGTAAAATATATAAAGCTCTACTGCAAAAAATTCCTGTTTCTGCTCATTATAATCTATTTCTTCTTAGTGAAGTTTGAAATGTAAGTGTGAAATATGAAAATAAACTGACCAACTTATTAGGAACAAGTACCAGTAGATTACATTTTATGGTGCATCATGATTTCCAAAAGTGTTCTGTATATAAAACAGGAGATTCCTTGTTGCAAAGGGTTTCTTTTCCTCAAAAGTAAGAAAATGATATTCAAATCCAGGGTCTGTGCTGGCCACAATGTTTCTTGTTACTTAACAATGGGAATAATAAGCACACCACTACATTAACACATCAAGGAAGCGATTTCACCTCCTCAAACTAGAAGATCTGTTGTTAGAACCAAGGGTTTTGAAATCCTTGAAAAATCATCAATTATGAAATATATTAAATGTCTTTTCTCTGAACGAGGCCACTGTGAAAGCCAAGACTGGACTTCTGCAGATAAATGGAGTTGAATTAAAAACATTAGTTAATCCAATGGGACAAAAATGCCACCCGCACTCCCCAAATATGCAACTTACGGTTATAATTCATATATGGGTTTTAAATACTCTATAATTCTCCATGATACAAATAGTTAATTTTTAAACACACACACACACGCACACACACACACACACACACACTTGGGAATGACAGAGGAAAATAATTCAGAAATCATTTCAGTTTTTGCAATGTCTATAGGTTTCTGTTTGCAAAGATGATTTTCTGGTTTCCCATCCTGTAAATTCTGGCAATCTGTTCTCAAAGACCTGTTCTGATGAAATCTAGAGATTCTTTTTAGAAGGTTTTGGCCTCATCCCAGCAGTGGATAGAAAGTCAAAAACTTTAATTAAGAATGATATGTTCAAAATAAATAACCATTGAAAACAAGTAGATTATTAAAACACATAAATCTTTATTACACATTAATTACTCAAATTCCAACTGCATAAATGACAGGAAAACAAATTCTCAAGTAGTAAAAATGTTTCATAAATACAGGCAGAGATGAAATTGTGAAAAAGAAGTTTTAAAAAAATTTTATTTGTTCTAATCTGCCATGCCTGACAGTAGAATACCTTTATACGTTTTGATAGATCATACATAAATAGAATGTAAACCCTAATTTTTTTTCTGATTACATTCTAGGATCAAATCAGTCATGCAGTTATATATGTACATGAGGTAATAATTAAATATTTAACTAGTTTCAAATCTATTTACTCTGTATCTTCACATAAAAAGCCTCAAATTGATATTTATGTCAGTGATTAAACCTAACATTTTCATTCAGGAAACAAATGCTGAACATCTACTAGATAACAAAATGTGTAATAATTAATTTTGCCACAAATGTCATCACTTAATTATAGGGTGAGATAACATTTTGTTTTAAACCTAAATAATAATCTCACACCCACATTCCAAGGCTGTGGGAAAAATGCACTGTATATACAGTGGAGATACTGGAAGTTCATAATGCCTGGCACTGTGGGAGATGTCTGAATTTTGTGGAAGTACACACATGGAGATTTCATGCTGGTGAAATTGCCAAACAGCATATTTCTCAGATCATATCTCCATCATGAAGTGAAACATGGCTGCATAGAGTATGTTAAATAAATATTATAAATAAGTTCATTGAAATAAAATAAAAAATTCAAAACTTTACTGAAAGCTCATTTACCTGATTAAACTTATTTCTTGTAGTACTTAATTCTGCATCAGATTTTGTAACAGATATTTCAAGTTTCTTTTTCACTTCTTTATTATATTCATTTTCTTTTAATTGGTCCTTATTTTGTTCAAATAACAATCTTTTCTTTTTCTAAGGCCCATCTATAACAAAATGTTTATCTTTAAATTTTCTTTTCCAGATAAAAGTAACTTTATTCAACTTTTTTTGTTTATTTTATGGTAGCACTTTTGACTTACCTTGTTGAGCAGTATGTATTTTATAAACAACTCAAAATCCCCTTTGGGACAAGACCAAACTTAATATTCAAACCAATAATTAACAGTATGAATTTTTCAATAAAGAAGAAATTTTATTTTTAAACTAGAGTGAATTTGAATAAAATAATCAGTAATCACTTTCCATTTAATTTTTAAAACTAGCTGAGGGCCTAGCTCAGCACTCCCATATCTACTTAGCTAAACTAACCCTTGGGTTTGATCCCAAACATCAGAATACAAACTATAAATGTTTAAAAACATGTTTCTGGGCAGTGAAAAATGCCCATTTCATTATCTTTGAGATAAATTTAAATTAACATAAGCTTTCTTGAGAGCAATTTAGAAATCTTGATCAAATATCTTTTAAAAAATTTCTATAATCAAGTAATTCCACACTGAAAATATATTCAGAGTAAAATAGAGAAATAATTTTTCTAAATGGCATTCCTTGAAACATTGTATTATAAAAAGCAAAAGTATAAATTTAAAAAATCCAAATTTCTAATTGTTATATAAATAGATTTCTAGTCAGGTGTGGTGGCACAGGTCTCTAATTTCAGCAACTAGGGAAGCTGAGGCAAGAGTATCTCAAATTGAAAGTTATTCTTAGCAACTTATCAAGGCCCTAAGCAACTTAGTGTCTCAAAAAATTATATAAATAAATAAATTCCTATAAGATAGGAGTCTGTACACCCATTAAACTGTGATTGGCAAGAATATTCATTTAAGTTTTAGAAGTAATGATGACTAACAGTGTGTTATCTTATTCATTAGAATTTTATTTTTCACATGATTAAAATGTTTTATTTCTTGCAAAGAAATGAGTCAGCAGTTACAAATGTTACAAATATTCCCCCACGGACCAGTAGTATAAATGAAAGAGTTCTAGCTTACACATACCTCAAATTTTGGAGTTCTTCTTTTAAAACTACATTTTCCTGTGTAACCTTTGATATCACTATTTTTTTTTTCACAATACTCCTTTGTAAGTTTGCAAAGCTCACTTTCCAGTTTTGCCATTTTTTCTACATGTAGTGAACACTGTGAGCAGTGAATATTTTTAAGTTTTGTTATGTGAAATGAAGAATCTGCATTCAGTTGTCTCAATTGGATCATAGAATCTATATCAGGAAGGAAACAAAAAGGATATGTGAGTAATTTACATATACGATTGACTATATATTTTTACAAGCATTATTCATATGCTGAAAAAAATGTAGAGTGCCTAAAACGTGTGTACTATGTTCTACAGATCAGAGAGGGTATAAGACCCCTTCTCTTGTTCAGCTTGAAGTCTTGTGGATGTGCTCCATTGTGCACAGTAAATCTTACCTTCTTTAGGTAATACTTTTGATTACCCAAAACTTTAAAAATCCAGTTGTTGGGGAAAGAGGATGTCACCAGGTTCAATGCAAAGAAATGCCTCAAAGATTCATCCAAAATCCTAGCCAATATAAATGGAACATTCTCATACACAAAATTTAAAAATACATAAAAGCAGAAATTCATACTGTTCACTATTTTCTACCCCAAAAAAATAACTTTTAAGCAATTCCTTTTCATCATTAATGGTTTCCAAAATGAGTAATAATTTTTACACCTTTATTGTGAACACCCCATTCCTTACCTGAAATGTTTTTATCCAAAATTTTGACAAATTTCTTTTCTACTCTAAAGATTCAGTGTGCTTCATGTACATTTACTTGATTTGGGCTCTATTTCTCTCAATAAAGTATCTCCTTCTCTTCCCTTTGATGACATGTCCAACAGTGACTCTGCTGAAAAATGCAAAGATGTACTTAAAATAACTAAAAATATAGTGTGAATGACAATTTATCCAAATAAAAGGGAATAGTAGATATAATCCTAAAATATTATTTTTCAAATAATAGCTGTAAACTAAGCTAATCATAGAAAGTGAAACTAGCCAATCCCCAAAAGCAAAAGTCCAAATGTTTTCCATGATAAGTGGATGATGTTACATAATGGGGTTGGGGGGTAAGGGATGAATGGAGGAATATTGGATTATATAGAGGTAAATGAGAGGTGGGAGGGGGTGGGCATATGAAAGATGGTAGAATGAGACAGACATCATTACCCTATGTACATGTATGATTACATGAATGGTGTGAATCTCCATCATGTATAACCGTAGAAATGCACCCCATTTATGTACACTGAATCAAAATGCAGTCTGTAAATATGAAAAAAAATTAAAATAAAAAATAAATTAAGCCTTTTCCACAAGGCACCCTCAAGTGGCCTTGGATATAATGGGTTTGAGCTGTTTTTGCCAACTGGTCTTCTGCTTTAGTTCCTGTTGAGCAAAGGCCACTCCAAGAGCAGATGAGGTCTTGTTCTCACCTGTCCATCACCCAACGCACGAGGTTCACCTCCTCATCATCCGACAACAGTCAGCAAACTGATCACCCACTGCCAGTAGAGCACCAGCTGCCTGCTGTTGCCTGCAATTTCACTGTTACAGTACCTACAGGTTTGATTATGCATGGCTGCCGCCATTTTGACAAAACAGCCAGGTCCTGTAGGACCCCTGGCCGGACAGATTGAGCCCCATCTCCAGGATCCCTCAGCCCCACCAATCACTCCCAGCCTCTGGGGCCCTCACATCGACTGACTGCTCCCTGCTGCCAGGACCCCCAGACCAACTGCCTGAGCATTATACCAGGGACCCCAGACCAACTGCACCCGGCCTCCAGGATCCCGCAACCATACCAAACACACCTGACCTCCAAGAACCCTGCCTGACCAACCGCACCACGCCTCCAGGACCTCAAGCTGACCACGTCCACACCCTGAGTGGCAGCTCCCCATTTGCCAACACATTTGGAAGCCAGAGTGGCCATCTCAGATAATCCTGGAAGTCATAGCTCCGATCTTTAGGTGGGTCAAATCCCATCCTGAGACACCTGCTGGAGGCTTGAAGCTCATTGTCAGGTACCTCTCATACATCAGGCTACTAAGACTGGGAAATTTCATTACAATATGACTGTTACACTGTAGATTTTCTTTTTTTCTCCTTATTGAAAAATTTTGTTTTTATTTCTTTAATTATCTTGCTTTCATTTCCGTTTATTTACCTGTTCCCTAGGAATCTCTTTCTCCCTTTTTTGCATGCTAACATCCAATTTCTTTTGATTACACTCTCACCCTTTCTATTTTCTAGAACTTCTGTATATTCTTTTCTTATCCCATTAACAGCTTCATTCTACATGCCTCTGCATCCTCTTTGTCCTCCATTAGAAACTGCAGACCTTATTGCAAATCTGTTTGTTTCACTAAAGATAATATTTGAATACATTCTGTTTATTATGGCAATATTGTTATTATTCTCATAGGGGCTATTTGGTCTAGGATTGTATAAGTATCTGAATTGGGCAATGATAATATTGATCTCCCCTTAAAGAAAGGGTTTTGGAAACCTATAGGGCCACTATAAGCCTATAGGGGGAAATCTGCAAATATCCCAGATCTGCACTGCTAGAGGGGAAGATACATGAACAATAGGAAAAAACAAGGGAAGAAAATGATCCAAACAAACCTAGATTCTATATTCATAGAATCCAATGACAGTATGTTAGAAGAAATATCAGAAAAGGACTTCAGATTATACATGATTAAGATGATTCGCCAAGCAAAGGATGAGATAAGAGAGCAAATGCAGGCAATGAATGATAATAAAAATAAACTGAAAGAGCAACATCAGGAAGCAAATGGTCATTTCAGCAAAGAGATAGAGATTCTAAAAAAAAAAAAAAAAAAACAAATGGAAATTCTTGAAATGAAGGAAAGAATAAACCAAATAAAAAACTCATTGGAAAGCATCACCAAAAGACTAGACTACTTGGAAGACAGAACCTCAGACAATGAAGACAAAATACTTAATCTTGAAAATAAAGTTGCCCAAACAGAGAAGATGGTAAGAAATCATGAACAGAATCTCCAAGAACTATGGGACATCATTAAAAGACCAAATGTAAAAATTAATGGGATTGAGGAAGGCACAGAGATACAAACCAAAGGAATGAACAACCTATTCAATGAAATAATATCAGAAAATTTCCCAAACCTGAAGAATGAAATGGAAAATCAAATACAAGAGGCTTACAGAACACCAAATGCACAAAATCACAACAGATCCACATCAAGGCACATTATAATGAAAATGCCTAACATTCAAGATAAAGATAGTATGTTGAAGGCCGTGAGAGAAAAGCATCAGATTACATATAGGGGGAAACCAATACGGATAGCAGCAAACTTCTCAACCCAGACTCAAAGCTAGAAGGACTTGGAACAATATATTTCAAGCTCTGAAAAAACACGGTTGCCAACCGAGAATCCTATACCCAGCAAAATACATCTTCAGATTTGAGATGAAATAAAATCCATCCATGATAAACAAAAGTTAAAAGAATTTACAAATAGGAAGCCTGCACTACAGAGTGTTCTCAACCAAATATTCCATGAGGAGGAAATTAAAAACAACAGTGGAGGTCAGCAAAGGAGGGAACTATCTTAGAGAAAAACCACTCAAAGTAGACACCAAACCAAATTAAAAACCAAAAATAAGCCCAAATGACTGGGAATACAAATCATCTCTCAATAATAACCCTGAACGTTAATGGCCTAAACTCATCAATCAAAAGACACAGATTGATAGAATGGATTTTAAAAAAAGACCCAACAATATGTGCCTGCAAGAGACTCATCTCATAGAAAAAGACATCCACAGACTAAATGTGAAAGGATGGGAAAAACCTACCACGGACATGAACTCACTAAAAATGTGGGGGTTTCCATCCTTATATCAGATAAAGTGGACTTCAAGCCAAAGTTAGTTAGAATGGATAAAGAAGGACATTTCATACTGCTTAAGAGAACCATAAATCAAGAAGAAAAATGATAGTAAATATTTATGCCCCCAACAATGGTGCATCCCTGTACATCAAACAAATCTTTCTCATCTTCAGGAATCACATAGACCACAACCCAATAATTCTGGGTGACTTTAATGCACCTCTATCACCACTAGATAGATCTTCCAAACAAAAACCAATCAAAGAAATCGCAGAACTCAATACCACAATCAATAACCTAGATTTAATAGACATATATAGAATATTCCATCCATCAATGAGTGGATTCACTTTCTTCTCAGGAGCACATGGAACCTTCTCGAAAATAGACCATATGTTATGCCACAAAGCAGCCCTTAGGAAATGCAAAAGAATAGAGATCCTGCCTTGTGTTCTATCAGATCATAATGGACTGAGTAGAAATCCATGACAAAATAAAAAACAGAAATTACTCCAACACCTGGAGCCTAAATAATATTCTATTGAATGAAACATGGATAACAGAAAACATCAGGACATCAGGGAGGAGATTAAAAAATCTTAGATGTCAATGAGAATGAAGAAACAACATATCAAAATCTCTGGGAAACTATGAAAGCAGTAATAAGAGGAAAATTCATTGCATGGAGCACATTCCAGAAAAGAATGAAACGTCAACAACTAAATGACCTAACATTACAGCTCAAAGCCCTAGAAAAAGAAGAACAGAATAACAGCAAAAGTAGTAGAAGATAGGAAATAATTAAAATCAGAGCTGAAATCAATGAAATTGAAACAAAAGAAGCAATTCAAAAAATTGACAAAATAAAAAGTTGGTTCTTTAAAAAAGTAAACAAAATAGACGAACCCTTAGCCACACTAACAAGGAGGAGAGAGAAAATTCAAATTACTAAAATTTGTGATGAAAAAGGATATATCATGACAAACACCACTGAGATACATAACATAATGAGTAGCTACTTTGAAAATCTGTAGTCCAACAAAATAGAAACTACCGAAGACATTGACATATTTGTAGAGACATATGCTCCTCCCAAAATGAACCAGGAGGACATACACAATTTAAACAGACCAATGTCAAGCAATGAAATAGAAGAAGTCATTAAAAACCTACCATCCAAAAAGTCCCAGTACCAGACGGATTCACAGCTGAGTTCTACAAGACCTTCAAAGAAGAACTCATTCCAATACTTCTCAAGGTATTCCAGGAAATAGAAAAGGAAGGTACCCTACCAAACTCATTCTATGAAGCTAATATCACCCTCATACCCAAACCAGGAAAAGGCACATCAAGGAAAGAAAATTTTAGACCAATATCTTTGATGAATATAGATGCAAAGATCCTTAACAAAATATTGGCAAACCATATCCAAAAACATTAAGAAAATCGTGTACCACGATCAAGTGGGGTTCATCCCTGAAATGCAAGGATGGTTTAACATCCATAAATCAATAAACATAATCCATCATGTCAATAGACTTAAGGATAAGAATCACATGGTTATTTCAACTGACGCAGAAAAAGCGACAAAATACAGCACCCCTTCATGCTCAAAACACTAGAAAAAATAGGGATAGTAGGAACATACCTGAACATTGTAAAGGCTATTTATGCTAAGCCCATGGCCAACATCATTCTTAATGGAGAAAAACTGAAACCATTCCCTTTAAAAATGGGAACAAGACAGGGATGTCCTCTTTCAACACTTCTATTCAACATTGTCCTTGAATCTCTAGCTAGAGCAATTAGACAGACTTAAGAAATTAAAGGGATATGAATTGGAAAAGAGGAACTTAAACTGTCACTATTTGCTGATGCCATGATTATTTAGAGGATCCAAAAAACTCCTCTAGGAAACTTCTTGACCTGATTGATGAATTCAGCAAATAACAGGATATAAAATCAACATGCATAAATCTAAAGCATTTTTATCACAAGTGATGAAACATCTGAAATGGAAATGAGGAAAAAAACTCCATTTGCAATAGCCTCAAAAAAAAAAAAATCAATCTAACCAAAAAGGAAAAGATCTCTAGAATGAAAATTAGAAAACATTGAAGAAAGAAATTAAGGAAGACCTTAGAAGATGGAAAGATCTCCCATGTTCTTGGATAAGCAGAATTAATATTCTCAAAATGGCCATACTACAAAAAGTGCTATACAGATTCAATGCAATTCCAATTAAAATCCCAATGATGTACCTCACAGAAATAGAGCAAGCAGTCATGAAATTCATCTGGAAGAATAAGAAACCCAGAATAGCTAAAGCAATCCTTAGCAGGAAGAATGAAACAGGGGTATTGCAATACCAGACCTTCAACTATACTACAAAGCAATAGTAACAAAAACGGCATGGTATTGGCACCAAAATAGACAAGTATATCAATGGTACAGACACGGACACAAACCCAAATAAATACGATTTTCTCATACTAGACAAAGGGGCCAAAAATATGCAGTGGAGAAAATATAGCCTTTTCAACAAGTGCTGCTGGGAAAACTGGAAATCCATATGCAACAGAAAGAAACTAAACCCCTATCTCTCACCCTGCACAAAACTCAACTCAGAATGGATCAAGGACCTTGAAATCAGACCAGAGACTCTGCATCTTTTAGAAGAAAAAGTAGGTCCAAATCTTCAACTCGTTGGCTTAGGATCAGACTTCCTTAACAGGACTCCCATAGCACAAGAAATAAAAACAAGAATCAATAACTGGGATAGATTCAAACTAAATAGCTTTCTCTCAGCAAAGGAAACTATCAGCAATGTGAAGAGAGAGCCTACAGAGTGGGAGAAAATCTTTGCCACTCATACTTCAGATAGAGCACTAATTTCCAGAATATATAAAGAACTCAAAAAACTCTATACCAAGAATACAAATAACCCAATCAACAAATGGACTAAGGATATGAACAGACACTTCAAAGAAGATCTACAAGCAATCAACAGATTTATGAAAAAGTGTTCACCATCTTTAGTAATAAGAGAAATGCAAATCAAAACTATACTAAGATTCCATCTCACCCCAATTAGAATGGCAATTATCAAGAATACAAGCAACAATAGGTGTTGGAGAGGATGTGGGGAAAAAGGTACACTCATACATTGCTGGTGGAGCTGAAAATTTCCAGCCACTCTGGAAAGCAGTGTGGAGATTCCTTAGAAAACTTGGAATGGACCTACCATTTGACCCAGCTATCCCACTCCTCGGCCTATACCCAAAGGACTTAAAATCAGCATACTACAGAGATACAGCCACATCAATGTTCATAGCTGCTCAATTCACAAAAGCCCTATTGTGGATCCAACCTAGATGTCCTTCAATTGATGAGTGGATAAAGAAACTGTCATGTATATACACAATGGAATATTACTCAGAATAATAAAATTATGGCATTTGCAGGCAAATGGATGAAATTGAATAATATCATGCTAAGTGAGATAAGCCAATCTCAAAAAAACAAAGGATGAATGATCTCGCTGATAAGCGGATGATGACACATAATGGGGGGTGGGAGGGGGGCAAGAATGGAGGAAGGAGGTACTGTATAGAGAGAAAAGGGGTGGAAGGGGTTGGGGGAAGGAATAAATAACAGAATGAATCAAACATCATTATCCTATGTAAATGTATGAATATGCAAATGGTATGCTGTTACTCCATGTACAAACAGAAACAACATATCCCATTTGTTTACAATAAAAATAAAATAAATTAATCACAACTTTAGGATAATATATCTATTATTTGAAATATTTTATTAGTGTATGCGTGTGGGTCTGTGTATTTTATGTACTGAATGTGTATCCTTGGCAATAACAAAAGAAATTATTTCAACCTCATATCTTCATATTTGGAGACAGAGGATCTTTAAATTCCATGGTTTGCTGGCAACCTAACAGGTTTGTCTCTGCCTCTCAAGCACCCACAATTTACACGTATACCCCTCTGAATCCAGTACATATCGACATCATTGAGGTGCAGCATTACTGACCCAATGCTTCAGAACACCATTGGCAGACACTAGGTGTCACCATGTACAGACCTATAATAACTCACAAGTCAATCTGCTCAAGGTGAAAGAAAATTTCTCAAAAAAAATTTAATTTCAAGGGAACAAAGAAACACCACACCGTTTACTATTTCTTATTCAAACATTAAACTTTAAAAATCTTGGACATCACATTTGGTATCCCAAATAAATGATCACATTTACGCCATTATAAATGAAATCCATGTTGTTTATTCTTACATTCCTTTGATTGTCTTTTTTTCTACAAGTAATCAGTCTTGTGAATCTTCCATGATTCTGTCCATCATTCTGGGTATAATTTGCTTGTATTTTCCCTAGGGTTACCTCAGACATTTTTAAGTTTCCATACTGGATGATAAACATAGGACCAGTAAACTTTCCTTTTTCTGTCTAGTCCATCATTTTCTGGACTTGAGGGGATCACTTTTACATTATGTTTCTCTCAAGAGTTTTATTTCTTTACCCTCATATTTGAGTTTGTGGAAAGAGTAGAGAAGGTAAATGGTGCCAGGGATGATTCTGTTCTAGATGGAGATGAATGGAGCTTTCAGAAATGAGGTTATCAGCCAGAGATAGGAAATGCTGAGAGAATGAAAGCCTGTGCACAGAAAGTTTTTAAATGCAGTGTTTTTATCTGATGATATAGGGATTGGAAAAATAACTTCCAGAGGATGGTGCAGGGAGAGAATGAACAAGATGCAGAGTGAGGCACAATTTGTATTAAGAAAGATTCATAGGAAGTGTAAGATACTTGGACATCCAAGTTCCAATGAGAGCTGATGGTGCAACATATGCATGAAGAGCAGGATCAACCTCAATGCTACAAGCAGGTGGACATTGGGCCATGTGCTTGAATGGAGATGAATAATGAAAAGGCATCAATGATCTACGATGTTGATGCATTACTGGTTGAAGATAATGTCTCCAGAAATATAGAGCATAGAAAAATTTTAGTGAAAGATTTAAATTAAGGTAAGTTTTAGGTGAATACCTCTAATGTTTGAATTTTTTTATTGTTGTGTATTTACCCAGAGACATGTGATTCCTTTGCAAGTTTGGTAGCTATTCTTTCAAAAACTACTCATTTGTATTTGTAAAGAGAGTGTCTGTAAATTCCCTAGTTGGCTGGAAATCTCAGAGGAGACTGTCTCAGCCCTAAGGGAGCTAAAATTACAGGTGTGTCCCTCTGGACCAAGGACATACTGATATCACTGAGAAGTAATTTTACTGAAACAATAATTCAGAAAAGCACTTGAGAGACACTAAGTATCTCTACTCATAATTTATTTGTACGAAGAGCCAGTGGCGATGCAAGGAGACAGAGATGCACTTTTTTCTAGATACTGACATGTATGGATACTTCAATAGTGAGGTGGTCAGCTAGTGACAAGGAATGCTGAAACCATGAAAGGTTGCACAGAGACAGGGTTAAAATGGACAGAGTCCATTCATATAGGGAATGGCAAGGAGAATTGAGAGAGGATGTTGCAGGCAGAGAGAGAGGGATAAAAATACAAATGAGGCCGAATTTTCATTATGAAATTACCTATAGAAGTGAAGGTGCAGAAACTTTCATGTTCTAAACATACCTGATAGTACTATATGCAGTAAAATCATGAGACCAGGATCGTCCTAAAAACCACCAGCAGGTAGATATCAAGACCATATGAATGAATGGTGACAAATAATGAGAAGAAATCAGTAATCTATGAAGTAGATGCTAGATTGATTGGAGGGAATGTTTCCAAAATACAGAGAATAGAAAACTTTCAGTGACCAGTATAGAATAGTCTAATTAAAGAACAAAAAAAGAATCTGGGCTACAGGAATGTGAGATGCTGCTTCTGATCATATCTCAAAGTTTCCACTTTATCATGTTAAAAAAAATGGAACAATTGTGAATGTTGCTTTCATTTAACATCTAGTATCTTCTAGGGCAATATATTTTTATGTTGAGAAAACTCATTTAGGATCTTGGTGAGCACTTTTGTGCAACTAGCATATTAACAGCACACATGAGAATTAGATCTGTGGAAGAGGCTCAGTGGGAGAACAACTGATTAGCATGCAAGAGGATCTCCCTCATTGTTCACCATTGAGAAGATAAACAAAACACATCAAAGAAATATGAGCAAACATTTCATTGCTCTATGCAAGGATATTCTCGATTTATAAATTTAGAAAATTTCTGGTTAGATAGTTCTTCACTAAATAAGAGATACAATTTATAGGAAAGCAATAAATAAATTATATATGTGTTGAAAAAAGTCACAAGACTCAAATGTTCTGAATCAATCAGGCAGAGATGTTTTGAAAAATTTGCAGTGAAGTATCCAATGGTTAAAAAACAGCCTGCAATGACCATTAACACAAAGATATTAGCATATATACCAATGACAAGATAGAGAATGCTGGAGAGAAGAGTGATCTGTATTCAGAGGAGGAAAGAGGGACCTGGAAAATATCAATGTCAAAGGAGTATGAAAATGTGGCAGCTGGCATCTTGAGGGAATCTTCTCAGAGTCATTTAATCTATTTTATGATAAATACATTTCCTGTTTGTCATTTGCCTTATAATTGCTAAGTCCAAAGTTGTGATGAGATTCCAGGGGAAAGTTCACTTGTTTATTCATCTGAGACAGTTTTCTGAGCTACTCAGCTTAGATATGTGTTTAGAATAACTGCTAATACACATTTGGTTGTTTGTGTTTGTTCATACCCATGCTGGCAACAGATGCATCTCCTTTTCCTGTGTCCCCTCATTTCACCACCATCAAGTATCTTGTTGCTCTTTTATGTGAAGTGTGTGGTTCCATATCTGTGAAAAAACAGTTTGATAATGCATAAAGAGTTCAGAAAAGCAGTCCAAAAAAAGTGTTCTGAAAGCCTGCAGAATTATCAGATATCAATAAACGCTTATATTTCATAGTAAATGGTAAATTCACTAAGAGTAACTGTGATGGTGTTTTAGGAATAACCTGCTTCTTGGCTTCTGGTTAAAAATAAATCTGGAGTGGTATTTCATGTATTTGTTCAAGTCTCTCAGGTGATCACAACATTTGCTTTCTTGAGTTCCAAAGATATCTCACTAATATCCTGTTATTCTGGCATGCCAAAGACCCGGTTTTCCAACAGCACACCAATAAAGTACCGATGGAAACAAAACAATTAATAGTGATTGTAAGAATAGTACCAAAGGAAAATTAGCCTTCTTTTAAACAACAAATGCTTCAAAAATCCAAGTTTGCTCACCTCAATGACACATATGGAATCTTCACACATTGTGGTGCCTACTATATAAGGAGGGGACAAATTGGGAGTGGTGGGTTGCCCTGATTCTTGCAGTCCCCATGGGTAACAATCATCTCTGCAACAAATTTGCATTTGAAAGCAGACAAAGTGAAAAGAGCTGAGGAACATTTTCTCCATTTCATCATAATTCCTGGTTCCTCTCTCATTTCCCCTCCCCTTCAGGATTTCCAAAGGAAAATCTGAGGTGGGAGCTTGTGTCTTTGCATCTTTCATTCTTCGTATGATTTTTTGCCAGTCCTCCTTGCCTGCCAAACTGACAAATATATCTTAGTCATATACTTTTGCCATCTGATCTTCGGAGTCACTCTCAGTTCTCAAGAGACCTGCTCAGAATAAAAATCAGATTTATGCTTGCACTTGATGTGTTTGTGTCCTGAACTGTAGGAACCAGGAGATATTCTTGTGTATTTCCCAAAAGGACATCCATTCTCTGGCAACAAATGGTGTTTTCTGTAGACCAAGATCAATGGAATCACTTAGAATGTAATGGACATGTTGAAGCCAGTACCTGCTGGGTCAGAAGCTTTGGAACACGGTCTCCAGAGATGATTCCAGTTCACAGTTGCAGTATGAAATTTGTCAGCTTCCAATTCATCTATGTTATTGAGAATGTAGCTCTAGATTCCTTCCTTGGAGGTTCCCTCAAATTAAACTTTGAAGGATCTGTAATCTTTCCAAAGTGAATTTTAGATACCTGTGGATTTAAGGGATTCCGCTTGACTACTCATATGTCTTTCTAATTTTCCAGTTGCTATTTCTACCATATATATTTTTTTTTGTCGTAGAGAGCGGCACCATGTTGCAATCATTATTATATATTCCCACTCATTGTTGGCCAATGAACTTAGCTTTGTGGATCAGGTCTTCATGCCTCAATCCATTTTCAAACTGAAAAACTCACCAAGTTTGGGACACAACTATGTTCACTTTCATTCATCTTGAGAACATGAAACTCAAGTTCTTCCAACAGTGTGAAAAAACTGCTCCTTTCCTTTCTCATGTGGGGCTTGAATTTCCCAACCTCTCCTGAGAACCACTGATTCTTTTTCCTTTATGACTCTGTGTACTTACTACAGTTCTCAGTCTTCCTACCCTCTTTTTTCTCTCCTTTTCTTATTTCCAATTTACCTGAGATAAAAGCATACCTTAAAGGAAATTCACCATTCTCTTCTTTAGCAATACCCACAATTAAACCTGTGGCTAAAACCTAATATGTTATGCCACTCCTTACCTTCCCTTTTGTTCAATAGCTAGGTAAAAGATACACCCTTTGAGCATTTACTATATACTAGTGCCCATATTTTTCTTATATTCGCTGCAGCGTACTTTGGATCCTATGCGGTTCTTACCTTATGCATGTCCACAAAAAGCACACACCTCTGCATGTTGCTCAGAGTCACTCTGGAAAGCAATAATAGTGATAATTACTTGCATACAGATTTCATCATCACTCTTTGGGCATCACCATTCTCATATATGTGAAATTATTGGAATTGGAAATAAGAACATTAAATTATGTGCAACAAAAGTGCACAGGAGACACAAGCATATGCAGTCTTGATGAAGCTGAGCTTACCCACTCAGTCCCTTATTTTGTGGTGTTCTTGAGATCATTTAATACATTTTATTTACACGTGGTAAATATTTTTCTGTAAGCTGTGATCATTCTTCAAGTGTATTCTTTCTCCTTGCAGAGATACTGAATGAAACTAGCATGTGTATCATGCTCATTTTCAGACATGATGCTCAGATATAAACAGTACATCAGACCCATCCCCATGACAAACCTGCATATTAAAAGAATCCATGTGTAGCTGTGGAAGAGAAATCCATTCAAAGGCATGCAAATCCTCCACTTGTTGACACATACAACATGAGAACCAGGAGGCAAAATGACACCTCCAATATTTCATAACATCCCAACAATTGCATCAAAGTACTTTAGTCTAACATTGTGTAAAGAGGTAAGTTAAATAAGCTTAGTAATTCTTTTGCATTCTTAAAGGGAAAGAACATAAACCTGATATTTTTCATAAATTATCAGTAAAGTATGTATTCTGAATGGTTTTGGTTCTATTAACAAGAAGATATGTCTGTTTTGCATTTTTCTCTTCTTTAATCAAGACTCTGGAAATCTTGGAATATGATTTTTTAACCATGGCATGGATGGCAGATAATGTGAAATTCAGTGGTGATCCTTTGGAAATGAAGATGATTTTACATGAATGTATTCATTGGTCATTACTTTTATGTATGTTCCTAGTGTCAATTGATTACTTGTCAGTCTCTTATTTATCTCTCACTATTTAAGGATGTTACACAGTTCAAAACAAAACAGAGTTCTAAAGTATTGGTCCAATTTCTTGAATAAAGTTTATCTTTAATCCACTTTGATTTCTAAAACTATTTTCAGATTCATGACCACTTAAATGTTGTACAATTAAATATGAAAATGTGATGTTGGATGGCCAAAGTGTATTAGATTATGTCATTTGCCCTAATTTACCTCCTGGAAACAAAAGAAGGAAGATATCTGGAATTCAAAATGACATGTATGCATACCTGTTGCTGACTAAATCCAGTTCCATGGTGTCTCTCCTCCACTTCCACTGTTAAAGTGTCCAAGTGTGACCCTCCTGAAACATGCACAGATTTACTTAAACTACCTTATAATATTAATGTTAAAGAAAATTTATCCAAATAAAAAGGAACAGTAACTATAATTCTAAAATTTTATTTTAAATAAAATTTAAAATGATAATTTTAAATTAAGCACGAGTTTAGGTGAATATAGCCATTATTTGAAATATTTAATTGCTGGTGTGTGGGCGTTTATATTTTATGCAGGAACATGTGTGTCCTGTCAAGCACTATAGGAATTATTTCAAACCCCATGTCTTCATATTTGGGACAGAATGTCTGTTAATTTCCTGGTTTGCTGGCAACCTGACTTACACCTTGAGAGGGCTTACGTCTGCCTCTCAAGGACCTGCAATTACAGGTGTGCCCCTCTGAGCCCAGTACATATAGGGGTATAGTTCTACTGATCCAATACTTTAGAACACCACTGAAAGACACTATGTGTCACCATGTACAAGACCTATAACTCACAGGTTGATCCACTCAAGGTGAAAGAAGATTCTGGAGGGAAAAAATACTCAATTTCCAGTGAAACATGAAACATAACACAGTTTACTATCTCTTCCTTCAAATATTAAATTTTAAAAATCCATTTAACCCCATCTTTAGTGTTCCCAAAAAGTAATCACATTTATATCTTTATCAATGAACTCCTTTTGCTTTTTTTTATACATTTCTTTGATTTTCTTTATCTTAAATATTTACAAGTTACTTTCTTGTGAAACTTTCATGATTAAGCCTCTTATTCCTGTCAGAACCTGCTTGTGGTTTCAATAGGGATATCTCAGATACTTCCAGTTATCATACTGGGTAATAAAGATGGAACCTGTAAACATTCCTTTTTCTTTCTACTCTATCAGTTCCTGGGCTTGATGGGACAAATTTTACTTCATATCGCTGTCAACAATTTTACTTATTTCCCTTCATATTTGAGTTTGTGATAAGAGCTAGAGTAGACAAAAAATGCCAGGAATGAAGTATTTTCTAGATTAAGATGAATGGAGACTTCAAAAGTGAGATTATCAGCCAGAAGCAGGAAATGCAAAGAGTAGGAAAGGCTGTATATAGAAAAGTTTTTAAATGGAATGGGTTTATCTGATGGTATATGAATTGGGAAGGAGAACTTTCAGAGGATGGCTCAAGCAGAGAAGGGGAGCAAGATACAGAGTGAGGCAGAATTTGCATTAGGAAAGATTCATAGAAAATTTAAACCCATGTCATTAAATTTGGAGAAAAGTTGTCGATAAATTTCTTGGTGGCTGGAAACCTGACAGAAGCCTGCCTCAGCCTCTCAAGTACATGCAAGTACATGTGTTCCCCTCTGAACCCAGTACATATTGACATCATTCAGGAGTAATTTTACTAGTCCAATACTTCTGAATAACACTTGGGGAGACACTACATGTCTCTCCCCTTAATTGAGTATATGGTAAAATCTAGAGGAATATTGATCTGATTAAATAGGCAGTTAAGTTTCGATTGGCAAAAGGATTTTTGCAATGACTATTAATACAAACACATTGGTAAGTATACCAATGTCAAAATGCAGAATGCTGGAGAGCATACTCATCTGTATTCAGAGGAGGAAAGAAGTTTCCTTATAAATTCAATGTCAAAGCTGAATTAAAATTAAAATGTGGCAGCACATATCTCAATTGAATCCTTCAGAATCATTTAATCCATTTAAATTTAAGTACATATTGTGTCCCCCATTTCCCTTACAATCAATAAGTCCAAATTGTGATAAGATTCCAGGGGAAGGTACATTTATTTGCTCATCAAAGAGAGTTTTCTGAACTAATTAGCTCAGATGTATGTGTTTAGGATAACAACAAATATGCATATGCATGTTTGTGTTTGTTTATACCCAAGTGAAAAAGTGGTGCATCTTCTTTTCTTATATTCTCTGTTTTATCCAACATCAAGTTCCTTTTTCCTCTCTTGTGTGAAAATAGTGTGTTCATATCTATAAGAAAATGTACAAGAAAACAGCTTGCAGAATTATCAGATATCAATAAATTGAGTTTCAAAGAAATTTTTATATACACTATGAGTAACAGTGTTGTTATTTGAGGGATAAACTACATAAAGCATTCTGCTTAGAATAATGTATCTAGTGTGACATAACTTGGCAGCTTTTCAAGTATTTTCATCAGAGGGCTAGTTGACCACACTGTTTTCCACCTATATATCAGAATTTTTCTAGTAAACTATGTCTTCCTGACACACCTATGAACATGGTTTCACTGCAGTGCACTAATAGACAAATACAATAATATTATTGAGAATATTTAAAATACTAACAAAATATTAGCTGCCTTTAAAAATCAATGCTTCAAAAATTCTAGGTTGCTCATCTGAATGACTCATATTGACACCTTACATATGGTGGTGCCTACTAGATATCAAAGGGAGAAATTTGTAGCTGCTTCTTCCAGTCCCTTCTGGTTTTAATCATCTCTGGACCAGGAAAAGTTTCACAGATAAACTGAATAAACTGAATAGAGTTGAATAGCATTATCTCCATTTCCTCATTTTTCCTAAACTGCTTCAGTCCTCCATCATTTTCCTTTCTCTTTACCTTTAGAGTTGGGAACTTGATTCTTTCAATTTTACATTCTTTGTTTGAATTAGCTCCACTTTTTCTTGCCTGCCAACTTAGAAAACTGATCTTAGCTATATAATTTCTTCATCTTTTGTTGCTGCCCGTAGCAACAACCCTGTGGATATTTGTTACCGCCTGCAGCAACAATCTCCTGGGTATTTATCGGAGGTGGACTGGAAATAAACTACTTCTATTCCTGAGCTGCTTCCTTGCTTGCTTGCCTATTCTCTAGCTTATAGAGGAAGAGAAGCTTGCTTGATTTTAGAGGAAGAGAGGCTTTGAGAGGAAGAAAGACTTTGCTTACAGGAAAAGAGACTTGCTACGCTTTCAGAGATCTATTTTTTCTTAGCGTTCTGCTGCTGCTTCTTAGAGGTGCATCCTGCATCCTGCGAACTAAAGGTGCTACAGGTGCGTGCTAAAGGTGCTGTCTATTAGAGGTACTTCTTAGTGGTGCATCCCGTGTACTGCAACCTGTGATCTGCAACCTAGAGGTGTATTCTTAGTCCTCTACTCTGCAATCTGCCATCTGCCTTCTGCTTTTTGCCTGCTGCTGCTGCTGCTTTTTGCCTTCTGCCTACTGCCCGCTTATATTCCCTCCAGGAGGCAGAGGGTAGGGCCACGCCAGTTTAGCAAATATCAGGCAAGGAGCCAGCTGCCCAATCATGGCAAAGATCAAAATGAGCAGGCATGAGCAGGAGCACTTGGGAACACATATGCATGCATTGTGTGTGTGGACTCACTTGAATACGGCCAATGATAAATAACCTGATTGTGTCTATGTTAACCGACTTCCTCACCGCTGATGTGATCAAAACAACTTCTGGCTGTCTGCCAGGTGCCATCTTGGCATAGTCTGCATGGCATAGCCCCCAACAATCTTTGTCTTTTGAGTCCTTCCCAATTCCCAAGAAAATATTCTCAGAATGAAAGATTTATGCTTGCACTTGATCTGCTTGTGTCCTGAACTGTAGAAACTGATATCATTTCCTTTTTATTTCCCAAAAGGACATCCATTCCCTGACTCCAAAACATGTTGTCTGTGAACAGTATATTTGAAATCATCTTAGAATTTAATGGACATGTAATTCAAAGACCTGCTGAGTCAGAATGAGCTTTTGAATATCATTTTGAAGGGATGATTTCTCACAGTTTCAGATTTCTAGTGTGAACTTTGTCAGTTTTCAATTTGTGTAGGTTAATTTGAATGTAGCTCTGAATTTCTCCTGCGGCTGTCCCCTCAAATAAAATGTTGAAGTATATGTAATCTTTCCAAAGAGAATGTTAGAAATCTTTTTGGGGAATGCCCCATAACAATTCATACTCCTATTACTCCGTTTGCTGTTTCTGCCCTATATTTTTGTCCTAGGTAGTAGGAACATGTTGTCTATCATTAAATTGTATATATTCCTAATCATTTATGGTAAATGAACTTAGCTCTTTTGGGATCAGGTCTTCTCTCCTCAATTCATTTCCAAGTGTGAGAAAGTTTGACTCTCTCCTTCACTCATCTTTGGAACTTGAACCAAAAATTCTTCCCACAGTTTAAAAACTCTGTTCTTTTCCTTTCTCATACATGGCTTGAATTTTCAACACTCCACTAAGTTCCACTACTTTTTTTTCCTTTTTCAACTCCTTGTTCTCATTAAGATTCTCAATGTTCATTCCCTCTTCTCTCCTTTTCCTTATTTCCAACTTTCCTGTGATGGAAGCATATATCAAATGCAACTCAAAATTCAGTTCCTTTAGCAATACCACCAATTTAACCTGTGGCTGAAACCTAATAGTTATGCCTCCTATTTTCTTATGATAATTGATAGGTACCTTCCTTAAATAATTACAACATACTATTGCTCATTATTTAAGGCACATTCACTTTAAAGTATTTTTAATCATATATGGTTCATATATAACACATGTCTATTTATTCCCTTCTTTACTTTTGGATGAAACTCACCAGATATATAGGAAGCACACACCTCTGGATGTTGCTCAGAGCCACTCTGGTAAAAATAATGGCAATAATTAGATGCATATAGATTTAATCATCACCCTTTAGACATCACCATGTTTCTACTTGTGAAATCATGAGAATCAGAAGTTATAACATTATATCTTTTGCACCATAATTTCCAGAAGAAATACTTTCTAATACACTCCAGATGAAACTGAGTTTCTCTTTTTATCTGGCTACTGGTGGGGTAAATCAAGA
Organism: Sciurus vulgaris; assembly: GCF_902686455.1. Taxonomy (NCBI): domain Eukaryota; kingdom Metazoa; phylum Chordata; class Mammalia; order Rodentia; family Sciuridae; genus Sciurus; species Sciurus vulgaris. The sequence goes on from NW_027632595.1 coordinate 114,890, forward strand.
TGGATGAAATAGGAAAAGTGTTCCCTGATAACAAACTCACTTAAGCGGATATGTCTAAAACATCTTACATCAGTGCTTAAGTAGCCCATTTTGCATTCCTCAGAAAGTCTATGAACACAATAAAATGTATTTAAATCTCTTTTGTGAAATGTACTTGATGTTGTACAGCATTCAACATTTTAAACACTGGAGGACCAAATTTTTAGAGGTAAATATGATACTTGATGTGATAAGTTTCAATTCTGTCACTTTATCTAAGAGTGAAACACTGATTCACTTGCTTCATTTAAATCATTAGGGCATTCCAAAATTTACTGACTTTCAGCAAAATATTTACTGAGTCAAAAACACATTAAAGTATATTTAGCACAGGAAATGCATCTACATTTTAATTGGACATATGAGCACACTCAGTTTGAGTATGCAACACTTTTCATTGAAGAAAGAATTAGAAGGAATTCTATGGCCATGGAGCCCAGCACTGACACCTGCCCCATTCTGCAGTCTGTGCTGCAGCTGACCATCTATAAGCACATGGGTTCGCCACTGCCTGCTAACATGGTTTATTCCTGACTTGGAGACCACCATTCCTAGTGGGGCAGCACCCTTCTTGGGACACTGTATTATGAAGTTCCTCTCAGGCATCAGGCTACTGAAGACTAGGAGGTTTGAACACTACAGAATAGTCTTATTGTAGAATTTTTTATTATTAACCTTATTATGATTATTCCTAGTATACCTATCATTCCTACTTTTACTTTCTTTTATTAATATTTTTATTATTCTTTCTACTTTCCTCTTATCTATCTGTTTCCTTGGAGACTCTTTCTCCCTTTTCTCAGGCTAGCAACTAATTTCTTTTAATTCTGCTTTCACTATTACTACCACATAGTACCTCTATAGACTCACTTCTTATCTAATTAGTGTTATATTCTACACCCCTCCCCATCTTCTTTGTCTACCATTAGAAATTGTGGTCCTTATTGCAAACCTATTGGTTATGCCATAAACAATAATTGAACTCATCACCTCTGTTTATTAAGACAACATGGTTAATATCTTAATAGGGACTCTTTGGGTTAAGAATGCATATTGTTTGTATTGTGTGCTGCTCATATTGATCTCTCACTTCAAGGTGAGGTATTAGAAACCTACAGGGACACTATAAGTCTATAGGGGCAAAACTGCCATGCCTTGGATTCACACTGCTAGAGGGGAAGATACATGAACAACATGAGAAAACAAGGGAAGAAAGTGTCCCAAACAAACCTAGATAGTATATAAATAGAATCCAATGATATCATGGCAGAAGAAATGTCAGAAGGGGATTCAGAATGTATAAAATTCAAATGATCTCAGAAACAATGCGATAACAGAACAAATGCAGGCAATGAAAGATCACACTAATAAAGTCCAAAGAGCAAATGCAGGAAGCAAAAAATCATTTCAGTAAAGAGAAATTCTGAAACAAAACCCCTGAAATCCTTGAAATGAAGGAAACAATAAACCAAATTAAAAACTCAACAGAAAGCATAATCAACAAGCTAGATCACTTGGAAGACAGAACCTCAGACATTGAAGACAAAATATTTATTCTTGAAAACAAAGTTGACAGAGGAGAAACATGGTAAGAAATCATAGACAGAACTTCCAGAATTATGGGCTATCATGAAAAGACCAAATTTAAGAATTATTGGGATTAAGGAAGGCACAGAGATACAAATCAAATGAATGAATAATCTCTGCAATGAAATAATAACAGAAAATATTCCAAATCTGAAGAAATGGAAAATCAAATACAAGAGGCTTACAGGGCACCAAATGTACAAAATTATAATTGATCCACACCAAGGCACATTATAATGAAAATTCCTAAAGTACAAAATAAAGATAGAATTTTAAAGGCTGCAAGAGAGAATTATCAGATTACATAAAAGGCAAAAACCAACATAGGTATCAGCAGATTTCTCAATCCAGACCCTAAAAGCTAGAAGGGCTTGGAACAACATATTTCAAGTTCTGAAAGAAAATGGATGCCAACCAAGAATCTTCTGTCCACCAAACAAACCTTCAGATTTGAAGACAAAATAAAATTCTTCCATGATAAACAAAAGCTAAAAGAATTTACAAAAAAAGCTAAAAGAATTTACAGAAAGCCTGCCCTATAGAACATTCTCAGCAAAATATTTCACGAGGAAGAAATGAAAAACAAAAATATGTCAGTAAATGGAGAAATTATTCTAAAGAAATAGCCAATTAAAGTAGAAACCAGGTCAAGCTAAAAACCAAAAATAAGCCAAAATGACCAGGAATACAAGTCAAATCTCAATAATAACCTTGAATGTTAATGACCTAAACCGATCAATCAAAATACACAGACTGGCAGATTGGATTAAAAAGAAAGATCCAACAAAATGCTGCCTCCAAGAGATTTATCTCAGAAAATGATACCTACAGACTAAAGGTGAAAGGATGGGAGAAAACACCACATGCACAGACTCAGTATAAAAAGCAGGGGTTTTCATCCTCATATCAGATAAAGTGAACGTCAAGTCAAAGTTAGTCAAAAGGGATAAAGAAGGATATTTTATACTGCTTAAGGGAAGCATAAATCAGCAAGACATAATAATCATAAATATTTATGCCTCAAAATGGTGCATCCTTGTACATTAAACAAATTCTTCACAATTCCAGGAACTAAATAGACCACAACACAATAATACTAGGTGACTTTAACACACCTCTCTCACAATTGGACAGATCTTCCAAACAAAAATTGAACAAAGAAGCCATAGAACTCAATAACACAATCAATAATTTAGACTTAACAGACATGTAGAATATTCCATCCACCTATGAGTGAATACATTTTCTTAGCAGCACATGGATCCTTCTCTAAAATAGACCATATGTTATGTCACAAAACAACTCATAGAAAATACAAAAAAAAATAGAGATACTTCCTTATATTCTATTAGATCATAATGGAATGAAATTAGAAATCAGGCAGATCCAAGATGGCGGACTAGAGGGTGACTGCATCTCCGTCACTCCAGAACCCAGGATTCAAGAAGGGGAGGCAATGAGAGACTCGGACTAACATATAGCCGCAGGGTGAGTCTCTCCCACTAGGTGAAGCTCGGCCCAGGCGGCAGGTCCGGACAGAGGCAGCTTCTTGGAGTAGGGCAGGGCAGGTAGAGTCTTCCCCAAGGAGCCTGCTCCCTCCAGTGGCAGGCTCCTTCCACAGCCAGCTTCTCGGAGCAGGCCGTCCAGTGAGAGCCTTTCTGCCCAGAGCCAGCTCCATGTCCCGGATCCAGTGGTGAGCCCCGGCCGGCAGGCAGCTTCTGGGACCAGGGCAGGGCAGCCAGAGACTTCCCCAAGCAGCCCTGCTCCCTCTGGCGGCAGGCTCCTTCCACAGCCAGCTTCTTGGAGCAGGCTGGCCAGTGAGAGCCTTAGCGCACAGAGACAGCCCCAAGCCCTGGAACCAGTAGCGGGCTAGGAGCAGCTTTCTTCGAAAGCACTGCATTATCAAGTTACTCCAAGACTTCAGGCTACTGAAGGCTAGGAGGTGATATACTGGAAATCTACAGGGACACTATAAGCCAAAGAGGAAATGTGCAATATCTCAGAGTCCCACTGATATCTGACCATTATGAGAAAACAAGGGAAGAAAATGTCCCAAACAAACGATACTATATCAATAAAAGCCAATGACAGCACAGCAGAAGAAATGTCAGAAAGGGAGTTCAGAATGTACATAATTAAAACAGTCAGGGAAGCAAACAAGGAGATGAAAGAGCAAATGCAGGCATTAAATGATCACACCAATCAACAGTTAAAGAGCAAATATGGGAAGCAAGAGATCATTTCAATAAAGAGTTAGAGATAATGAAAAAACAAACAAACAGAAAACCTTGAAATGAAGGAAACAATAAACCAAGTTAAAAACTCCATAGAAAGCATAACCAATAGGATAGAACACCTGGAAGACAGAACCACCGATATTGAAGACAAAATATTTAATCTTGAAAACAAAGTTGACCAAACAGAGAGGCACATTATTATGAAAATACCTAACATACAAAATAAAGACAGAATTTTAAAGGCCGCGAGAGAAAAAAATCAAATTACATTCAAGGGGAAACCAATAAAGATATCAGCAGATTTTTCAATCCATATCCTAAAAGGTAGAAGGGCCTGGAACAACATTTACCAAGCCCTGAAAGAAAATATATGCCAACCAAGAATCTTATACCCAGCAAAACTTACTTTCAGATTTGACGACGAAATAAGATCCTTCCATGATAAACAAAAGCTAAAAGAATTTACAAAAAGAAAGCCAGCATTTCAGGATATTCTCAGCAAAATATCCCATGAGGAAGAAATGAAAAACAATGATGCAAATCAGCAATGGGAGGAACTAGGCTAAAGGAATAGCCAAATAAAGGAGAAACCAAATCATGTCAAAAAACAAAAATGAGTTAAATGACTGGGAATACAAATCATATCACAATAATATCCCTGAATGTTAATGGCCTGAACTCATCAATCAAAAGACATAGACTGGCAGATTGGATTAAATAGAAAAATCCAACAATACGCTACCTGCAAGAGATTCATCTCATAGAAAGAGATACCCACAGACTAAAGGTGAAAGGATGGGAAAAAGCATATCATGCACATGGACACATCAAAAAAGCTGGAGTGTCTATCCTCATTTCAGATAATGTGAACTTCGAGCCAAAACTAGTCAGAAGGGATAAAGAAGGGCATTTCACACTGCTTAAGGGAAGCATAAATCAGCAAGACATAACAATCATAAATATCTATGCCCCGAACATTGGCTCATCCATGTACATCAAACAAATCCTTCTCAAGTCCAGAAATCAAATAGACCACAACACAATAATACTAGGCAATTTTAACACACCTCTCTCACCACTGGATAGATCTTCCAAACAAAAATTGAATAAAGAAACCATAGATCGCAATAACACAATCAACAATTTCGATTTAACAGACATATATAGAATATATCATCCAACAAAGAACGAATACACTTTCTTCTCAGAAGCACACGGATCCTTCTCTAAAATAGACCATATTTTATGCCACAAAGCTACTGTTAGCAAATACAAGACGATAGAGATACTACCTTGTATTCTATCAGATCATAATGGATTGAAATTAGAAATAAATGACAGAATATAAAACAGAAACTTCTCCAATACCTAGTATTAAATAATATGCTATTATATGATGAATGGATAACAGAAGACATCAGGAGGGAATAAAAAAAATTATTAGACGTAAAGAGAACAAAGACACATGATATCAAAATCTCTGAGACACTTTGAAAGCAGTACTTAGAGGAAGATTTATTTCATGAGGTGTACTCAACAAACAAAAGAAGTAAAAATCCACAAATAAACAATTTAACACTACAGCTCAAAGCCCTAAAAAAAGAAGAGCAGATCAACACCAAAAGTAGTAGAAGACAGGAAATAGTTAAAATCTAAGCTGAAATCAAAGAAATTGAAACAAAAGAAATAATCGGAAAAATTAATAGTTGGTTCTTTGAAAAAATAAACAAAATTGATAAACCCTTAGCCACACTAACAAAGAGAAAGAGGGAGAAATCTCAAATTACTAAAATTCAGAATGAACAAGGAAATATCACAAAAGACATGAGTGAAAGAAATACAAAACAAAATTAGAAGCTATTTTGAAAATCTATGTTCCAACAAACAGAAAACCTTGAAGACATCAAGTTTCTAAAGACATATGAATTACCTAAACTGAACGAGGAGGACATACACAACTTAAATAAATCAGTTTCATGCAATGAAATAGAAGAGGTCATCAAAAGCCTACCAACAAAGAAAAGTCCGAGACCAGGTGGGTTCCCAGCCGAGTTCTAAAAAAACCTTTAAAAAAAGAGCTTATTCCAATACTCCTCAAAGTATTCCATAAAATACAAGAGGAGGGAACCCTCCCAAACTCGTTCTATGAAGCCAATATCACCCTGATACCTAAACCAGGCAGAGACACATCCAGGAAAGGAAATTTCAGACCAATATCCTTAATGAACATTGACGCAAAAATTCTCAACAAAATTTTAGCAAATAGCATCCAAAAATATATTAAAAAGATAGTGCACCACGATCAAGTGCTTTTTATCCAAGGGATGCAAGGTTGGTTCAACATCTGGAAATCAATAAATGTCATTCACCATATCAACAGACTTAAAGTTAAGAATCACATGATTATTTTGATAGTTGCAGAAAAAGCATTTGATAAAATGCAGCATCCCTTCATGCTCAAAACACTAGAAAAAATAGGTATAGTGGGAACATTCCTTAACACTGTAAAGGCCACTACACTAAGCCCATGGCCAATATCATTCTAAATGGGGAAAAACTGAAAGCATTTCCCCTAAAAACTGGAACAAGGCAGGGATGCCCTCTCTTTCACCACTTCTATTCAACATCGTCCTTGAAACTCTAGCCAGAGCAATTAGACAAACCAAAGAAATTAAAGGGATATGAATAGGAAAAGAAGAACTCAAACTATCCCTGTCCGCTGATGACATCATTATATATTCAGAGGAACGTGGAAATTCCACCAGGAAACTTTTAGAACTCATACGTGAATTCAGTAAAGTAGCAGGTTACAAGATCAATGCTCATAAATCCAATGCATTTTTATATGTAAGTGATGAATCTTGAGAAAGAGAAGTTAGGAAAACTACCCCATTCACAATAGCCTCAAAAAAAAATAACATACTTGGGAATCAATCTCAGAAAAGAGGTGAAAGACCTCTACAATGGGAACTACAGAACACTAAATCTATCTGTGCATTTTCCCAATTAAACTCCAAATATTCTTTTGCTCCTTGGGTATACCAGAAGCTACCTTGGCCTGGAACTAGTTATTATAGGTTGAAATCATGTTCTTTGATATTTCCCAAATTAAACCTTCTTATTCTTTGTTTATTTCCAAAATTAAACCTTCTTGCATAAAGATTCATTTCTATCCCCCACACCTTTACCATCTTTAAAGATAGCATTCTAATAAAATTAAGTATGCTTTAGTACCTGGCTAACCACTTCACCAAAAGCTAGTGACCATCATTGGTACTGAAGCTTAGAAGATAAGGAAAACCACCACGGTTAATGGGGAATGCTGACAAATTTTACTGGCTATATTTGAAATACATATATTATGTAGAGACTGAGCAGTCCTGCAGTAGAACAAATTCATATGGATGCTTGTTATGGTGATTGCTTGTACCAGTTTTTGTTCAAAACTATGTTTGTGCATTCACTGGATGGTCATACTTTTGTCTTTGTGGTTTGGATACAATTTTTAAAAATCAACAGTGATAAACTCAGAAAAGTACCTTCTTATCATAAAAATGAGTTCTGAGTTTCTATTGTTTATGAAATTTATATTGAAAACATAATCCCACAAAATGTTGATGTACTTTTGCCATCCATACTGGTGAAACAATTGAGCACAAGAAATCTAAGCATTCAAATTTGTTCGAAAAGGATCAGTGTAAAACATGAGATGTGTGCAAATACATGGTTTAGGAAGTATAACTGTAGTAATATGTTTAAAGATGTTTGAACTCAACCCAAGATAACTTTTTAAGATATATTTTTCTCTATTTTCATCTTTAAGTTTTTTATGCACTAACAAATGTGAACTAATAAGTGATATATGTCGAATAAATGAGTAAACAAAAGGAAGATCAATAGAGTAGAGGAAAGAGAATAGAGGGAGAGGGAGAGAGAGAGGGAAAGCTGAAGTGCACTATATACCAAAATGGAGTAAATAAAATTCCATGCTTGTTTGATTTTGTCCAAATGAACCCAACTACTATGTATGACTAATTCTGTAAGTAAAAAAGAAAAAGTAATATATGGCAGTTTTATTGGAACTCCACAGATAATAAAACAATTCCAGTTTATAACAATGCCATGACACACTTCAAATAAAGTCAGTTAATTCCTGAAAAAGGTTGTTTTTAATTTAATCTATCAAATCAAAAGTCACTAGAATTTCATTTAGTCAAAATTTAATCTGAGATCACTGAATGCTAAGTTAATATTAGCTATCTTATTCTCTCAACTGAAACAGAAACTGCAACTATCAACGTTTACACACACAGATGCACACACACAGATAGACACCCAACATAGACTGAATGAAACAATTATAAAATTTTAGTTCTGTACCTCTTGGGGAAAAAAAACCAATAAAACTTTCTGCATGATATTATGTCCTTTTGCTCTTTGGAGCCATTGTCAGCAGTGTATAAATATTTCTGCCCTTTGAAGAACTATTTTATAAATCAACCTAAAGATCTCAGTGTGGCATTTAACATTTGAAAACAACATCCTATATTTTAGTTGAAATGTATTCAAGTCAGAAATTTTAGTCAAATCAGTTAAAGGGCAGCTAAAATATAATCCTTTAAGTGTTTAGCCTATTGAGATAATTAAGAAAAAAGCTTGAATATGAGAAAAAAAAATAATGGGATGACTTTTTCTTGCATAAATATTCATGGAAAAAGACACTGGAAGGGAGGGGCAGAAAGACAGTACCTGCAAACATTTAGGTCTTGAAATATTCTCCTATTCTCCAACAGCAGATCCAGAGGGCACGACTGCAGCTTCCGCCTCAGGTCCCTAGGGGGCACAGTCGGTGCAGGAAGTCTCTGGATCCCCAAAATTGCAGGCGGGCGGGCGGGGCGAGTTTGAAAATAGAATAACGTGAGGGGGCGGCCCTGGGCTAGCCGCTTCTCTCCACCAATCCCAGCGGACAGCGGGCGCGGCAGCGGCAGCGGCAGGTGCTGCGGGCTGTGCTTGGCCCGTGGCGGCAGGGGTATCTCCCTGAAGAGCCTGCGCGCGGGGTGGGCGCTCTTTGTTTTGAGGGAGAGGAGCGTGGAGAGCGGTTGTCCGGGATAGTCTCCCTCGGGCCTTGGAGGGCTGCAGACGCCACTCTTCAGTTCCGCCGCCACCCCTGCCGAGTTTATATTTGCTGAGGGGCAGCCGCTGAGGCCTACCAGACAGTCTCCCCAGGGCCTTCGAGGGTTCCAGAAGCAGCTCTTCAGTTCCGCCGCCCTCCTGCAGAGCTCATTCCCGCCCACGGGCAGCCATCGCAGCTTACCCACCCGGGCACCTGTGGTGCTTGGTTCTTTGTTCCGCTGCGGCGCGGTGCCCCCTGAACTGGCGGGTCCGGAGCGACCCCAGGGGAGTGACCCTGGTGCAGACCCTCTGGGGCCCAGTTCAGCGCAGAAGACCCTCGGCCCAGCATGTGGCGGTGGACGGCAAGGTTCAGCCCAGGTGACCAGGGATGGTGGGCGCTGCAGGACTCCAGCTGCATTAGTTCCGGGCGCTGGGCAAGGTAGGGGTCGCTGGGGGATGGTGGGACTGGCCTGTTCCTGGGCCAAGGTGCAGGGTCGCCTCCTCAGTGACCTAGGGTGGGCACAGCCCGGGGTGCCACCTGGGTGGCCTAGGGTGGGCGCAGGCTGGTTGAGCTCTGGCATGTGGGCCTGGACCTGGGGCCACAGCATTGCGAACTTGGTGCGCTGAGCTTCTGGGTCCCCGCCTTTCCCTCGGAGTCGCCCAGTCGGGACTGCGCTTTGCTAGGTCTGGAGGCCGAGAGTGGGTGACTCAGTGTGCTTTTAATCCGTGAAGAATGGAGGAGAGGGAAACTGAGCTAGCTAGATTGCACCGTCCTGCTGCTATTTCTTAATCAAAGCCACGTGAAACCTTTAAAGCTGCGACCCCGCCCTCCACTCCTTGAAAGAACGTCAGAGACCAGTCCCATTGCTCCGATTAAAGGTGGGTTGATTAGTGTCTTGTTAACTAAGGATGCGTGACATCCGCGGTGGACTTCAAATGTCAAGTGCCAGTCACCCAACCCACCCTTTCAGTCCTCTGCCCTGGGTTCCATCCTCCATGTCACCCAAGGCCTGGTTCCCCTCTCCAAGTGGGTGTTGTGCAATCCCTGAAGCAAAACTCTTAGCATCCACAGCTTTGCCATTCCTCTATTTCTCCCTCTGTTGACTATTTAGAAGACAGTAGTGATATCTAAAATAGGGAAAGAGAATTCTGATTTCAAATGACCTTTTTAAAATGGAGGTGCAATCTCTTTAGGTGCTTTCTCACCTAAATCTGAATTTCCCAACCAAACCTTTATCAAACCTGCTAGTTGCCTCTTTCACAGAAAACCCCTCTTTGAAGGGGTCTTTAAAACACAGTAGTGAACTTGTTTTGCTGCTAGGTGCTTTGGAAAAATTAGCTGTACCTCTGTCCTGAAATACTGCCACACTAGGAAACTGTACTCTGGGTTTGATGGAAGTTGCCAGCACTGGCTGTGTCCTGTGTCAGGTGAAGGTCATTTAGGTGTGCCAGTGATTTCAATTTGATAACGTTTTAAAGATCTGAACTCAAATTATGGTCAGTTAGCTTGGAAACATAACTTTTAAATAAATGCTCATCTAATGTTTTCTGAGTCATCTCCCTAAGGCTTTCATAAATGCCTTCTTTCATATTTAACTACATGAAAACAAATTGCTGTATTCCTGGTTAACTCTTCCACTACTTGTAAATATTTATTTCACTTATCTGTGCTTTTTGCTTAATGATTTAGTCTGTGATAAAACAATTGTCATTTTGTAAAATGGAATATTTGGATTGACTATTTCAGTTATTCTTGGATTCACCAGAGCTAAGGGAACTCTTTGTTCATATTTTCCTATATCATTACAAGCTTCATTTAAACATTAATGCTTAAATATTTTCAAATATAATTTTTTCCTCCTAAACTTCTGAAGGAAGACATGGTTTTAACTTCATTAATATATAGAAAATAAATTTGCATGTATTTTGCTTGTGACTATTGTGCTCTGTGAAGTAGTATTTAAATGTATAATTGAAGAAAGTACTTACTGAGAATTATATGTATGTACAACCAGTTTTCTTCCTGGAAGACATTTTCATGAACCATCTAGAAGGTACCATTTGTGATTATTGTTTAGACTTTCCTTTTTAATTTTTCATGCTTGCTTTACCAGACTTCTAAGGAAAACTTGGATAATTTTAGGATGATTTTCACTTGGATCTCATTTCAGTGTGGTTCAATGATTTGCAATTTTATTTTTTCAATTAAGGTAATTTTATTTTGAGACAACTGTAGATTTATATACAGTGTGTTAATAGAGAGAGACATCTTCTGCCCACTTTATGTAGAGGTGCCCACATCTTGATATTAAAAATGATATAGCTCATGTATACACCATTTTTGTCAAAAGGACCCCTCGTGTTGACCTCTGATAACCACACCCATGTTCTCCTGCCACCTTCCCCACCACTCCTGGCCATCATTAATCTTTTTCCATTTTTATGAATTTATCATTTCAAGAATGTGTTTACAAATATGAACATACTATGGAATCTTTAGGAATTTTTAAAAGTTTAATGTAATTTCTTTGGTGATTAGTTTCAATTTTTGTGTCTATCAATTGTTCATTCATTTTAACTGCTGAGTTGTATTCCATGGAATTTATGTAGTATAGTTTGTTGAATGGTTCATTCATTAACAACATACAAATTGCTTACATGTTTTGACTATTTAGGTAAAGCTCTTATAAATGTGTGTGTGTATAGGTGTATTTTTTGTTTTAATAATGGAAGCTGATTTTTTTTTTTTTCCTATCTCCATTAGGGTTTTTCAGTCTCACAGGAACTGGTTCATCCTTTTCAAACATGGCTGCACATTTGATTCATGTTTGGGGTATAAGTGTGGTCTTAATAGGCACCTTTTCAGGTGAAAAATATCAAAAAAGGATGCTCAATTAAAATAGGTGTTACTGTTAATGCTATTTATTTAATGTGGGAAACAAGGAGTCAGGTATCCTTTCATTACAGAATTTTTGCTTTTACAATTGTCATATTACGATGTAATACTTATGAAAATTACTCAAGTAGATGAAATGTTTAGCAAGGCAGTATTGAAAATTTGTGCTTTTCTTATCCTCAGTCCCATAGTTTTCTCTGCTCGAGGATGTCACTGTTCTGCTTCAATAGCATTCATTCAGTGATAATTTATGCATATATAGCCATATGTATTTTTCTCCCCAAATCTTTGACTCTGTATATATAGTAGCATACTAATACTTTGGAGGATGGCCCTGGTTTACTTGTCTTTTTTCATTTAATGTATCTGAGGGATTAGTTCACATATAAGCACATGTGAATGTATCTTTTTATACCCGGGATATATAAAAGATAAGCTTTAAAGCCATTTACTATGGTGTATTGGCATTGTAGCATGAGACTATCATGAATCTTAGAGCTGATTCAAATCCTGGCTCTGCTGTTTATGATTTTTGTGACCTTGGCCAACCTGTGTAACTTCTCTTTCAGGACCCTATTTGTAAAGTAACAATAAGTATGGGAAGGGAAGAAAAGAAGCTCATTGGATTAGATAAAGGGGAATGAAAGGAAGAGATGAGGGATAGGAATATGAAAGAGGATGAATTTAACATAACTTTCAAAATGCCCTCTACTGTCACGTGTATCTAACAGGAACAAGTTTAAAGCATAATACTTAAGAGAGTTTTAGAGATGATTTCTGGCAATAGTTATACAACAGTACAAATGCAGTCACTATCAGCAAACTATGCATTTAAGATGAGTAAATTGGTGATTTTTTACAGCAATAAAATTGAAAAAATATATTGCTTAATAAAATTACACTTGATAAAGTTCGTGCAGTTTTAACTACATGCCAGAAACATTCTGAGCATTTTACATCTTATTCAATTCACTTAATCCTCTCAACCTTATTAAATATATAATGTCTAATTTTATAGGTGAGAAAACTGCTATATATTATAAAATTTGCCCAGGGTTGCCTTACTGTTAAATAGGAGACTAGGATTGAAGCCCAAGTTGTTTAGCTTCATAGCTCATGCTGTCAACCAATAGTGTAACATACATACATTGTCCAACATTTACTCTATATATATTTAGATTCAAGGTACTCTGGAAGTCATATGACTAATGTTCTTAATTCCAGCTTTGTCACTATGGCACATTGTGACTCTGAGGAGAGTAACTTCTCTGATCTTCATAATTTCAGCTATAAATTAAGGAGATTGTATAAAATGTATTGTTACCTTCCCTTCTGATTATAAATGTTCCTGATGTATATGAGGTTCTGAGGATGCATAAGATTCAGTAGTCTCAAGTAACCTACAGAGTCTCATTCTTCAAATGCTATATGAATGAGGATGTATAAATTAATTGTTCTTAAACTTCATTCAGAAAAGTTGTTTTCCAATTTTTTTTGTACCACAGATTAAACCTAGTGGTGCTTAACCACTGAGCCACACCCGAAGACCTTTTATATATTTTATGTTGACACAGGTCTTGCTGAGTTGCTTAGAGCCTCAGCAAGCCATTGAGGCTAGCTTTGTACTCAAGATCCTCCTGCCTTAGCCTCCTGATATTTTACAGATATTAAATGTGGTATTATAATGTCACAGTGCAGTGTGGTAATACTGTATAAACCTTCTAGTTTCAAATTTATAAACTGTTGTTAGACTTCATTGGAAATAAGGTAGCAAATATTGTTCCTTAAAATTTTTATAGGAAAAGAGAAATTGTTTATACTGTATGGTATGGAATGTAGTTTAATATAATTTCATATTAAGGATTTTTTTTTCTGTGTGTAAGATATCATGCTTGGAGTACAGAGGTAGCAGAGAACCTGCCCAAGTGGACTTTGCATTTCAGTGGGAAAGCAGTCAATAGCCAAACAATTGAGTGGATAAAAATCAATAGAAATATTGATACCTGCTGGGAAAGACATACCATTCTCTGATAGAGAATCACTGATGTTGTCAACTTTTTGACAGGGTGACTTGGGGAGGCCTTTCAGAGAAGGTGCCATTTTCAGTAAAAACTGATAGAGGAACTAGAAGTAAATCAGTACTGAGTGGAACAAGGGCAGAGGTGAAAGTGGGAGAATTAGTGGCATTCCCAGCAAGCGTGGAAAGCCAAATCATGACCTCTGTGAGGTTCACATTCTAATCCCTGGACCTGGTGACTGGGACTATAACTTTTAGTGGAAAAGAGACTACAGATATGATCCAGTTAAGATTTTTTTTTTTTTTTTTTTTTTTTTTGCGGTGCTGTGGATTGAATCCAGGGCCTTGTGCTTACAAGGCAAGCACTCTACCAACTGAGCTATCTCCCCAACCAGCAGTTAAGATTTTTGAGATGGGAAAATTATCTGGATTTTCTGGGTGGAATCAAAATGCAAGCTCAAATGCTTTTATAGAGGAGCCAGAGTGAGCTCTAACTACAGTAGAGAAGGTGACCACATGGTAGAAACAATTGGGGAAAATGTTGCATATACCCTTGGTTTGAAGATGGAGGTGGAAGACCACAAGCCAGGGAATGCAGGGAGTATGGCCCTGCTAACACCTTAACTGTAACTCCTTTATGTTAATACTTTGGACTCCTGGCCTCCAGTGCTGCAGGATAATTTGACTAAATGAGGCAGTTGTCACCATGGCAGTCATCCATATCTAAGTGAGATATGGTATGAATATGATTGGTAAGAGTTATTTCATACATTTCACACCTCACCAACTCAATTCTTAAAGATCCCAATAGATGAATGAAGAGTGCCTGTTCTTGGGTTATGAACAACAGCTGAACTCGGCCCCAGTGTGGAGGTAAAGAGAGCAGTCAGGAGGGCACATGCCTTAGCTACTGGTCAGTTGATACTAACATACAGGAATGAATTCTGAAACTGAATTCCAGCACAGCTGGAATGGAACCCTTTGTGTGCCCTCTTCGAAAGACCACTGTTCCCCCTGGCAGTCAGAATCATGGCCTCTGGGATAGGAATGTGCCATGTATTTTCCCCCTGTTAGCAAATTAAAGAAAAACAACTCTTCTGTCATTTTTGCAAAACCTTTTCTTCGTTGCACTGGCATTTTAGATAAGAACACAGCTTTTGGTATTATGGGAGTAGGGCAGAAGATTCCTGGTAGGTTTAGACAAGGATTAAGATTTCTGAGTGCCACTCCAGGGGTCTGAAACAAGATTCTGCACATGATGTCTCACTATTCCAAAGAGAAAATCTGGGATGGATAGATTTAGGGCTATTTAGTCTGAAGTCATCTGATTCTGGATGAGCACTCTTAAAATGATTAACATGCTTATGTCCAGAGCTGAGCATTGAGAAATTTCAAGGGAATAAATGCAGACACAACGTGAAAGCAGAGATTCCAAGCTTTATCCTGCTTCAGATGCACACTGCATCTACAGGCCTAAGAGAAGAGTCACTACTTTCAGCAAAGAGAGTTTCTCTAAGACTCTATTATGTATTTCTTACTATCTCATTATAGATAGAATTTGCATTTCTCTAATTACTAATGCTGTTTTCACCTTTTCATGTGTTTATTTATCATCTGTATTTTTTGAACTGCCTTTTAACTGTTTTGTATTTATTTTCTAAATATTGGTTTGTTGTTGTAGCTTTTTTGTTGTGGCAAATACTGAAAATGTTACCTTAAAGGAAGAAAGATTTATTTGGTTCATGTTTCCAGCAGACTCAGTTCATTGTTGGCTGGCTCCATTGCTTTAGACCAGGAATGGGGCAGATCAGCATGGTAGAAGGATATGGCAGAGGAAAGCTGCTCACTCAGCTCATGGCAACTGGGAAGCAGAGAGCAAAGAAGAAGCTAGGGCCACGTTATACCCTCCCTATATACACTCCAGTGACTTTCTTCTTCCAACTAGGCAGCATTGCCTACACTTTTCATTACCTCTCAATAATGCTGTCAGATTAGGATTCTCTTAAATGATTAACTCAGTGAGGAGGCAGGGCTCTCATGATTCAGTGACTTTCCCAACAACCACCACTACATTATCAACAAGCGCAAGGTCCTTGGGGGACCTTCTAGGACCTACCTTAATATTTGTCTTCTTATTGAGATGTACAATTTCTTTTTACATTCTAGGCACAGGCATTTTGTCTGACACAGGTTTTATAAAAAATTTTCCCACCCTGTGGCTTGCCCTTTCCTTAGTTTTCTTGTAAGTGGAGATTTTTTAATGTAGCAGGGTTTTTTTCATTTGTAATTCAGGCTTTTGTATTGTGCATGAGTAATCCACCACTCAAGGTCCTGTTGGTATTCATCCGTGTTTTCTTTTAGGAGATTTATAGTGCTAACACTTACATTTTGATCTGGGACACACTCCATGTTAATTTGGCTTAGGTTGTGAGGTAAAGTTTGAGGATAATGGGGCTGGGGATGTGGCTCAGTGGTACAGTATTTGTCTAGCATAACTGAGGCCCTAGCTTCCATCCCCAGCACTGTAGGGGGGGAAAAAAAAAAACAGTTTGAGGATAACCTTTTGGGGGCACATGACTTTCCTATTTCAGCAGTGTTTGTTAGAAAGTTGATCCTTTCCCCACTTCATTGACTTATATGTGGGTCTGTGCCTGACCTTTTTTCCTGTCCCATTGATTATCTCCCTGTCTTTACACAGAGATTACACTTTCTAAGCTTAATAATGAGGATGAAATCAGGCAGTGTTGTCCCTTTCTACAGTGGTGTTGACTCCTGTTCCTACTCAGTTCTCCAATCAGCTTTGCAGTATCTATGAGAAGCCATGCTGGTTCAGTGAGTGGGGTTTCAGCAAAACTCCTAAGTCAGTGTGAGAGAGGATCAAGTTTTAACCCTCATCCAGTATGCTCTTGGCATACTGGTCCACTCATTTAGGAATTCATTTGTCTTCAGCATCATTTTGTAGATGTGCTTTTGGTGTGCTGGCCTTGATCATTTTGTGTCAGAATTTTTCAGTGTTTTGTCACAATATCCATAAAATATTTCAATGATTTGTTCCATAGATCCATAGTATTTAAAATTTTTTGATGTTATTGAAAAAGGAGTTATTTTAAATTGACAATATTTATTGTCTCTATTGTTTCTTCTACTTAGTATACATGACAGTATATGATTCATTGTACATGAATGGAGTACTTTTTATTTCTCTGGTTGTACATAATGTAGAGTCACACCATTTGTGTAATCATATTTGTACATAGAGTAATAATGTTTGTCTCATTCCACCATATTTCCTACCCCCTGCCACCTCTAATCCCCTCTTTTCCCTCTGCACAATGCAAAGTTCCTCTGTTCTTCCCTTACCCCATACCACCCATTAAGTATTAGCATGAACTTATCAGAGAAAACATTTGGCCTTTTGTTTTCTGAGATTGGCTTATCTCACTTAGCATGATATTCTCCAACTCCATCCATTTACCTGCAAATGACATAATTTTATTCTTCTTTAAATCTGAGTAATATTCCATTGAGTATATATACCACAGTTTCTTTAGTCATTCATCTATTGAAGGGCATCTGGACTGGTTTCATAATCTAGCTATAGGGAATAGAGCTGCTATAAACATCAATGTGACTGCATCACTGTAGTATGCTGATTTTGAGTCCTGTGGATATAGGTCAAGGCATGGGATAACTGGGTCAAATGTTGTTTCCATTCTAAATTTTCTAAGGAATCTCCATAATTCTTTCCAGAGTAGCTGTACAATTTGCAATTCCATCAGCAATGTATGAGTGTATCTTTTCCCCACATGCTCGTGAACACCTATTGTTGCTTGTATTCTTTTATTTTTTTTTTACTGTTTTAGATTTTTAAAATTTTCAGTACCTTAAATTTACTCATTTAAACTTTCTAAACATGTACAATTTTTTCCTTTTAAACAAAGTATAATAAAATATGAAAACCCCAAAAACAGAATACTTGACTTTTAAAATTCAAAGTCAAATTAGCAGAATATTAAATAATTGCAAAACTATATCTTTCAAAAATATAAAGTTACATGAAGTTTTGTAGAATTGACAAAACAATGGCTCAAAAATAGAACATTCCTTCACTCCCAGAAAGAATGTCTAGTAGAAGCTGCAAAGATTTCAGTCTGGGCACCAATGCCTCATCTTTGCACATGGGATAAGTGATGTGTGTGGCTGCCCTCCCTCCCCTCTGAGAGCAAGGTGATGGCAAGGCCCTGTGGCCTCCACCAGCACAGTATATGATTTACTAGAATATTATAAGAGTGGACCAGAGACCCCACTTAGACTGAGTCCTGGGTCTGTTCAGCAATAGCCTCAGACCCCGCAGCTTTCAGTGTCACCTGACTCATTCCTTGGAAGTCACCTGCACTTTGGGAAGAACAGCGAGTCCTGCTCAGGTTCCACAGGACCTTCCTTAGGGATGAGACTGAGCAGGTAGGCTGTTTCCTATACAAACTTTAAGACATGAACTGGCAAGGCCAGCAGTTCCCAGGATGCAAGACTAGCATCAGACAACATCAGGAAGCTGTGAGTGATAGGGAGAGGGTGGGAGAGGGCCTGAAGGCCTGTGCACACAGGGGGCCCTGACAGGTAATGAGGACTAAGAGGGCCCTTGTGTTGCATCTGAATGAAACTGGGCTACAGCTGCTGTGTGGAGAAGCTGACTCCCTTGGAGAGGCAGACAGTTCTGGCTCTTAATACCCAGCCACATTCCTGTGCTTAAGAAAATGTTTTGTCTTTATTTTTATTTTAACTGCTAGCTCCTATTTCCTCTGTGCTCTTCAGCAATTAGGAGTTTAAACACTTTCCAATTATTGATTGGAAATAAAAATCTGAAAATAATGTAGAAAACTGATAGTTTGCTTAAAAAAAACAGAAAAGTTAAACAGTTCTACTCTGACACTGTTCTACTTGGATCTGTACATCCCACTGTCCCCATTCCTGGAGACAAAACAGGGTTAGAAGCTTGAGCATGTGGCAGGATCCACAGAGCACAGTGCCATGCAAGCCCACCTGGTTCTAGGCTCTGGTTTCCTCATGATGACTCCAGCTGGCCAAGACATTGTTGTCTCCAATCAAGGATGGAGTCTCCTGGTGAAGTGGAAAGTGCTCCTTAGGCTTACTGACTTTAGTTGCTTTTGGAGAAAGATTGATCATGGTAACACTGCTAGCCAAGGATGCCTGGGCACAGCTGCACATGGGTATGGGCTTGTGAGTTGATGGGATTCCCTCTGCACCCTGTGTCTCACTCTGGGTCTCCTGGTCCCCTATTGCATAGCATCCTGGCAAACTCACACCATGCACTCACCTTCAAAGAACACCAGCTGTTTTCCATAGCTGGAACACAACCATTGCAAGGTCAGGACCGGTACACTAAATGTGAACCTCACACTTCAGATAGAGGCTAGTAATTTTGTTGCTTGTGTTCTCAGTAATAGCCATTCTAATTGGAGTAAGATAAAATCTTAAGGTAGTTTTGATTTGCATTTCTCTAATTAGAGATAAACATTTTTTTCATTTATTAAAAAAATGTCTTCTGTGAAGTGTCTGCTCAGTTCCTCAGCCCATTTATTGATTGGGTTATTTGTATTTTTGGTGTTAAGTTTTTGAATTCTTTATAAATTCTCAAGATTAGTGCTCTTTGTGAAGTGCATGTGGAAAAGATTTTCGCCCACTTTGTAAGCTCTTTACTCACATTATTGTTTCTTTTGATGGTGAAAAACTTTTGTTTGAATCCATCCCATTTATTGATTCTTGTTTTTAATTCTTGTACTTTGGGAGACTTGTTAAGGAAGTCTGGTCCTAAGCCAACATGATGAAGATTTGGGCCTACTTTTTTCCTATTAGGTGCAGGGTCTATGGTCTAATTCCTAGATCCTTGATCCATTTGAGTTTTGTGCATGTCGGAGGGGTTTAATTTCATTTTGCTGCATATGAACTTCCAGTTTTTCCCAGCACTGTTAGAAGAGACTCTCTTTTCCCATTGTAGGTTTTTGGCACCTTTGTCTAGTATTAAATAACTGTATTTTTGTGGGTTTGTCTCTGTGACTTCTGTTCTGTACCATTGGTCTACCTGTCTGTTTTGGTGCTAATACCTTGCTGTTGTTGTTACTATAGCTCTGTACTATAGTTTAAGATATGGTGTGTTGATACCTCCTGCTTCACTCTTCCTGCTAAGGATTGCTTTGGCTGTTCTGGATCTCTTATTTTTCCAAATGAATTTTATTATTGCATTCTCTATTTCTATGAAGTATGCCACTGGGATTTTAATTGGAATTGCATTGAATCTGTATGCAGCTTTTGGTAGCATGGTCATTTTAACAATATTAATTCTGCCTATCCCAGAACATGGGACATCTTTCCATTTTCTAAGGTTTTAGTCAAGTTGTTTCTTTAGTGTTCTGTAGTTTTCTTTGTAGAGGTCTTTCACATCTTTTGTTAGATTGATTCCCAAGTATTTTATTTTTTGAGGCTATTGTGAATGGGATATTTTCCTAATTTCACTTTCAGTGAATTCATCACATATGAATAGAAATGCATTAGAATTATGAGTGTTGATTTTATCTCCTGCTACTTTGCTGAATTGATTTATTAGTTTTAGAAATTTTCTGGTGGAATATTTTGGAACCTCTAAATATAGAATCATGTGATTTGAAAATAATGAAACTTTGAGTTCTTTTTTTTTATTCATATTCCTTTAATTCCTTCCATTTGTCTAATTGCTCTGGTTAGAGTTTTCCAGGACAATGTTGTATAGATGTGGTGAAAGAGGGCATCCCTGTCTTGTTCCAGTTTTTGGAGGGAATGATTTCAGTTTTTCTCCATTTAGAATTATGTTGGCCATGGGCTTAACATAGATAGCCTTCACAATGTTGGGGTATTTTCCTACTATCCCTAGTTTTTCTAGTGTTTTGATCTTGAAGGGGTGCTGCATTTTGATAAATGGCTTTTCTGCATCTATCGAGATGATCATGTGATTCTTGTTTTTAAGTCTATTGATATGACAAATTATATTTATTGATTTCCATATGTTGAACCAACCCTGCATTCCTGTCCTGGGATGAACCTTACTTGATCATGGTGCACAATCTTTTAAATAGGTTTTTGTATGCAATTTGCCAGAATTTTGGTAAGTGTTTTTCCATCTATGTTCATAAGGTATATAGTTCTGAAGTTTTCTTTCCTTGATGTGTCTTTGTCTGGTTTTGGTATCAAGGAGATACTAGCTTCATAGAATGAGTTTGGAAGGGTACCCTCCTTTCCTATTTCATTGAATACTTTTAGGAATATTGGTGCAATTTCTTCCATTAAGGTCTTGTAGAACTCAGCTGAGAATCTGTCTGGTCATGGGCTTTCCTTGGTTGGTAGGCTTTTGATGGCATCTTCTATTTCATTGCTTGAAATTGATCTGTTTATATTGTGTATGTCCTCCTTATTAAGTTTGGGTAGATCATATGTCTATAAATTTGTCAATGTCTTTGAGATTTTCTATTTTATGGGAGTATAGATTTTCAAAATAGCTTCAAATTATGTTTTGTATTTCGATGTGTTCATTGTGATACTTCCCTTTTTATCATGAATTTTAGTAATTTGAATTATCTTTCTCCTTCTCTTTGTTAGAGTGGCTTAGGATTTACCAATTTTGTTTATTTTTTTAAAGAACCAACTTTTTGTATTTTCCATTTTTTCAATTGTTTCTTTTGTTTCTATTTTATTGATTTCAGTTCTGATTTTAATTATTTCTGGTGTTCTACTTTTGGTGTTGATCTCTTTTTCTAAGGCTGTGAGATGTAATGTTCGGTCATTTACTTTTTGATTCTTTATACTTTTATTGAATGAGCTTAATGCAGTGAATTTTCCTGTTAGTACTGCTTTCATAGTGTCCCATACGTTATGCTACCCCCACTATCTTTAATTGGGGCAGCTTCCATCTTGGAACACCTGCAAGAGACTAAATTGTTAACATTTGACTGTTTATTTCTAACACATAGAAATAAAATTAATTGTTAAAATTATCTTTAGAAAGATATTAAGTTTGAGTTTTGTTGTTTACATGTATTTGAATTTCTCTTCTAATCTATACTTTTATGTCACAATAAAACAAATTCATTCATCCTAAAGAAGTTTTAGGAAACACAAGATGGAAGAGAATTGCTCATTTTAGTTGTCATGGCTGAAAATCTGTAGTTGCCCTGAAAATGTGTTTTTCAATATTTCATAATGATGCTGTACATTTTTAAACTCTTTATTTTCAGGTGATATCAATTCACATGCATTTTTTAGAAATAAACCAGGTGTTAGGTACCGTATCTTAAATGCAGTTCCCCCAATGGTAACATCTTGCACAAGGGCAGTGTAACATCACAACTAGAAAGTTGACCTCAGAACAGTCCAGATGGCCTCATTCAGATTTCACCAGGTTCCATGTTCAGGGTGTCTGAGTGCAAATCATGCTGATCCATGATGTGTGAGGATGAGTGTGACCACCAGAGTGGACCCACTGCACACTAACATCATATGGACAGCTCCTGCTGTACCTTCAGTGTCAGACTGCCTCTTGTCCTTCCCACAGCCTCTTGCAAATGTAGTATAATTTTGTCCTTTCAAGCACATTCTATAAATGGAGCCATATCATCCATACAGTTTCTGGAATTGGCTCTTTCCACCCAGTGCAATTCTCCACACAAGTTGCTGCTTGTGGTTCTACTTTCTTGTTGCCTAATAATATTCTGTGGCCTGGAGGCACCACTTTGTTGCCTGCTCACACTTTCAAGTATTTTGGGGTTGTTTCCTGTTTAAGGGTGCTTATGAAGAAAACTGCTGTACACATTTGTATTCAGGTGTGCTTTTTTCCTCACTGAGTTACTTGTCCAGGTTGGTCTTCAACATCTGGGCTCAAGCAATCCCCCAAGCCCAGCCTCCCGATTGCTGGGCCCATAGACACATGGCCCTGCACCTTGGTTCATGCACAGGCTTTTGCGTGAATCTATTTCCATTTCTCTTGGATGAACATCCAGGAATGTGGCTGAGGCCTATGCTGGTTCATGTTTAATTTATCAAGAAACCACCCCTTCTTTTCCAAGGGCTGTACCATTTTACAATCTCAAGACATAAAAATTTGCATGTATCTCCACCTGTTCACTGGGATTCAGTGTCATCACTTTTGTTTTTTTAAATCCTTTAGTCAGGTGTGGATTCCTATCTCAGCATGCTGTTTCTTTTGGTGTTATGTGTGGTACTGTGCATGCTCCTCAGGACCACTCTTACACTGAGCTACAACTCTGGCCCCTTTATTTAATTTTGAAACAAGATCTTACTTAGTTGCCCATCTGGGTTATGATCCTTCTGTGCCAGTCTCATGAGTAGCTGGGATTATAGGCTTTCACTTTGCTTTTCAGTTTTGGGAGTTTCTTTTGATACATCCTTAAGCTTCCTGTAACTTCCTTTAGCCATGTCTGATCTACTAACAATCCCTGCAAAGGCATTCTTCATTTCTATTTTGTTTTTGATGTCTACTATTTCTTTTTGCTTTTTCTTGGAATATGTATATCACTGCTTATATTAACTATCTGTTCTTGTGTTGTCTGCTTTTTTTCTTTAGTGTCTTTACAATAGGAATCATAGTTGTTGTAATTTCCTGGTTTGATCATGCTGACATCTCTTCCTTATCTGAGTCTGGCTCTGACACTGGCAGTGTCTTACAGGTCAGTTACTTCAGGCAGAGAGGTATTTAGTGATGTGGTTGTAAGTTTTGGGACAATGGGAGGCACTGTTCATTGCTGTGATGAAGTCATGTGCATTTAGTGAACCTGTGTCCCCAAGTTTGTCTTTTACAAGAGATTCTCTGTTTTGCTTGTCCCTCAAGTGGGACAGGAAGGACCAAAAGACTGGAGTGACATTTCCTTTGTCAGGTTGTTGTTTCCTTGATTAAACTCAGGCAGGTGGGGTCAGTTCAAATACTTTTTCATGATGGCAGACCTCATTGAGAAGCAAGCAATTTTCTAGGATTATTTGAAAACAGTTATTCAACCTGTTCTGCCAGCAGCATAAGAGATTTTTCTCCACACTCCACTCTGAGGAACTGGTAGTCTCCTGAAGATGACCTGCAAAGGTGTGGGACCTCCCTGTAGAGTCTGAAGATTTTAACTTTTAGACTTATCACCTTTGAGACTCCAGCAATTTGTCCATTACACTTTGGGGTGTATTAATCTTATAGAAACCCCAACAAGAGGTTTCTTATTGATTATGAACTTGATCAGTTGTAATTCTCTGAATCAGTTTTCTTTCTAGAGTTTACCCAGGGCCTTGGTTTTGCTAAGCACAAAATGTGCCACTAGATATATCCCTATCCCTTGTCCCCACCATTATTTGGCAAACACTTTGCACTAAGATCTCAGTATTCTCAAGGATGTAAGAAGAGTAATTCATTCTAGGTTAGTTCAGTGTTTGACATATTACAAGGGTGGACAACTTCCAATCTTCTTGTAGGTGGAACAGGGAGCTGGAATTCTGTTTATGTCCTTTTGTATTCCTTTATTTCATTGTCAAAGTTCTGTTTTGAATCATTTTAATTGCTTAATGTTCATTTATTTAATTTCTCATCCATCATATTTCCTTAAATTTTGTATTACTATCTGTTTTGGTAATGATTTGAATTTGAGTTTGTAATTCCCTTGAGTTTTGTTGTTGTTGTTATTGTTGTTGTCTGGCACAGTTGAACAGTGAATCCATCTATTTTCAAACCCCATACTTTTTTTTTTTTTTTTGTGGTGCTGGGGATTGAACCCAGGGCCTTGTGCTTGCAAGGCAAGCATTCTACCAACTGAGCTATCTCCCCAGCCCCCCATATTTTTTGATTGGTGGAAACCTACAGCATTTTTCACATTCTATATTTTTATTGTGTCCATTTTTCTTGCCACTGATGACTAAATTCTTGTAGTACTTTAATCTAATGATCATTTAGTACATAGAATGTTTTGTTTACTCACACTCTAAGTAATTCAAACATCATTGTATAACTTTGTTTTATTTTGATTCTTTTTATTGTTTATTTTTTTATTTACTGTGATAAGAACAGGTGGCCTATTGATCAATTTGATAGCTGAGCTTTTTGTTTTTGTGTGGCCAGAAAAACAAGGTCCTATTGGAAGGATGACCTACAGGTGTATTGAATTGAAGTATCAAGTGCTTGATTTAAGAATTTTCTGTGATAGATTTGATGAAGTTATGCATGTGCTATGGTGTCAGCATACAGAACAAACAAAATTCCAAAGGCTTAATACATAAAGGACTTATTATTTGCTCTCAAGTAGTATGTTCTGTTATTTGACCCCCTGTGAAGGTGACTCTAATCCTGGGCTAATCCTCTGATCCTGTGCTGCAGTACTCATCTGATCATGAAGACAGATCAAGAAATGACACATCGACTTTAAAGTTGTTAGGCCTCCCACCCTGGTTCAGGTTGTTGCCTGGGGCATTGGTCCTTTCCTCACCCAGAAAGTATAAAGATCTTATGAGAGTCAGACTCAGGTTGATAGTCTAAACACTTATTAGATGAAGTTACTTAGAGAAATCCTCTGGTAATGAGAAAGTGAGCAGGGAGTCTGCGATGTTCTTGATTGGGCCCTGGACCCAATTACTAGTTATGATAAATTGAGCTGTCTGAATGTTTATGTCTCTGGCAACCATCCCTTAAATAGTTAACTAGGAGATCTGTAGGTGTCAGTCTGACCCAGGTACGGTGTTCTGTGGGAGTGGGGACTTTGGAACCAGTGTGTGAGAGAAGGAACTTAGTAGAATGGCTAAACTTCTCTGAGCCTCAGATTTCTCATCTGCTAAAGGTTTGCCATAACACCCTGATTCTAATTTGCCCTTCATCTGACCAGTTCCTGGCTTTCCCTTCACTCCAGGTCCATCAGTGTGGCCACACATTCAGGCCTTCTTGGACTTCCATCCCTGTATGCTCATTTATGCCCAGGACCTTTGTCCTTGCTGTTCTCTCTGTTTACAAAATGCTACCCAGATCCTGACTGTACTGGATATGCTTCAGTTAGTTCTTATACACAGTGGATCCTGTTTTGTGTTCCTTCTGGCATTCCTTGCCTTTGGGTTGGAGTGTTTCATGAATTTTCTCTTAAAGCATGCCCTGATGAGGGAGGATTTCCTTCTGTCATTTTGTTGTTTCATGTGATCTTATATTTCCTTTGGCCCTCATTTCCTGCAAGTTTATATTTCCCACGTAGCTGATATTCATAGTAAGACATGTGAGTTCCCATCCCTTTCTCTTCTGTTGTGTGCTGTGTCTATTTCTTTGTGATTCTAACAGGGTTCCATTTAACATAGGAGAGTGACACCTTGCTTTTATGTAGACTTAAAGTGTCAAAATTCACTAAGATTGCAAGTGCTCCTCCTGTGAAGCTCTAACCCATCCCCCCTCAGTTACTGATCCCTGAAAGGTACATGTGCATGCACTGTGTTTCCAAAAACATGGAAAGATAGCTGGAGTTTTTGCTATATGTCTCTTAAATTATATAGAAAACAAAAGCAACCCTGTCCTTTATAGGCATTATGAATTTGCCTTTACCAGAGCTCTTTCTGAGTAGTCTAACTATGAGTTCCTGTCTAATGTTCTTCAGTTCAACTGGAAGAACTCCCCACATGTAGGGCACCTCTAATGGTGACTCCTGTTTATCTGGTGCTGTGGTTTCAAGTGTGAGTCCCTCCAAAACTCCAGCTGAAACTTTAACCCAAATGCATTGAGAAGCTGGGCCATCAGGATGTTGTTAGTCCCTCAGGGTCTGACACCATGGATAGATGAATGGCTTTAGAAAATAGCACTGTTTCACATGCATGAGGCACTGGATGGATCTCCAGCACCACACACCGCACATACACACATGTGTGCACACACACATTAAGCTAGACCTGGTGGTACAGGCCTGTCATTGTAGCTACTGTGAAGACTGAAGCAGGAGAAGCACAAGTCTGAGGCCAATCTTAGTAATTTAGTGACCCTGTCTCAAATAAAAAGTGCTGTAGAAGAACCTCCATAGTACAGCCTATTTCCAGCATGTGTTAAGTCCTGGTTTCAGTAATATTCACCATAAATAATTTTAAGGAAGGAAGGAAGGAAATAAAGAAGAAAGGAGTGGGCTTGAAGTAATGGGTTCAGTCCTTCCTTCTCCATCATATGAGGGCACAGTAATAAGGCCCTGTGTTAAATGGAGAAAGTAGGCCCTCTGCACACACCTAACCTCCTGGCACCTTGACCTTGGATTGTCAGACATCTCAGAACCCAGAATTTTGAGAAATCATTATCTCTTTTAAAAGTCACCCAGTATAAGGCATTTTGATGCAGGAGCTTGAAAGGAGTGAGACTTCTGGGAACAGCATCATTGCTGCCTGCTGTGGAAGGACACTTGGACTGACCATAGGATTCCTGGATGAAAGGTTTGTCCTTCACCACTTTGAATATTTCAACCCACTGTCTACTGTGTTCAGGGTTTCTGAGAAGAAAGGTGATGAGGACCTTATGGGGAAATGATAACAAAGGTGCCCTTCCTCTCAGCCCCACAGATGTGAATATCATGGTCTATGATGTCTTAAGGAACACCGTTTTGTGGCAGAGTCAGAATGTGAGTAAAGTACTACCATCTGTTGAACACCAGCCATTTTCAGTTGTAATAAAAAGAAATTGCACATCTTGAATGTATGCATGATCAGTCTTTAAAAGGCAAAAGCCATTGCAGATTTTCAGACTTGAAATGAAAGAACCATTGAAGCCTCCTACTGGACAATTTATAAACAGTTAAATATCAGCTTCCACAACCCACTAAAGTCAGAAACTGCTGGAGTCCTTCCTTATTCTTACTATAAAATCACAAAGGTCCTTGAGGGCAAAGTGTGAGGCATCTACTGTGGGTTATACCCAAGGAAGGGACCTCCAGTTCTACAATATGTATGACACATAATGTGTGTAATGGTTAGTCTATAATTATGGCTTTTGGGTAAGAAAGGAGTACTGGAAATATTTTCATCATTTATATGGAGGACATGTGCAGTTAACATGGCTTATCACATGTGAGAATAAGCTCGATCACCTTCTCAAAGTAGGTCCATTTTTCTCCACTGGTAAGTTGCTTTCCCCTCCTCTTTCCACACTTCTCAGGCGGGTCACTCCCAGAGCAGTGAGTGAAGTGAACCCCAGCTCCCCAAGGAGGGAGTAGCCACATGCATGGTCTGGAGTTCAGCCTCAGGTGTATTAACTAGCTTATCTGAAACTCCTCAGGTGTCCTTTTCCACACTTTCGTTTCAGTTAGATGATTTATACAATGCAGGATGACCTGCTTTTCTTTGCTTCAGCTTTTCAAATTAAACAAGATAATTAAATAAATGGGAGATGGATTATTTGTCATTGTAAATCTGTGCCTTGTCCAAAGTCACATGAGCCAGTTCTGACAAGCTAGGGAGTCTTATGAAATTATTTACTGACCTCTATTTATTTTATCAACTCTAAAGGGAGCCATTTGCTTTGTGTTCAGTTCCTGCTAAACCTTCCTGTTAACAGTTTATTTGAAAATCAGTTCTGTGAATTTAAATTGAAGCTATAATCCCCAATGTATGCAAATGTGTATATACAAGACTCTATTCCACAGCTTTACTTTCTTTGTTTTTGCAGAACTGGGGAATCTAACTCAGGGCTCATGCTTACAAGACAAGCACCCTAATAGTAAGATAAGTCCTCACCAGTTTTTATTTTGAGACAAGGTCTTGCAAGCCTCAAACTTAGGACCCTCCTGCCCCAGCCTCCCAAGTAGCTGGAAATAAAGTTATGTGCCACCAAACCTGGCTTATGACATTTTTTATAGTGAGCAAAATACGCAAAAATACAACAAAACAACAAAATCAACCTCTGATAAAACATCAATATCCATTAATAGAAAATTAGTTAAATAAATCATGGAACATAGATAATGTTGAATATGATGCCACTGTTAACAAGAATGAGTGAAGTCTGCATGTACATAAATGGGCAGGGTCTGTGTTATACAATCAATTGGGACAGTAAGTTGTCACATGGAGTTTTACTATGATCCTATTTGTGCAAAAGTTTAAAAGGATATACAAGCACATGTACACATGAATACAATAGAGGTTTATATATAGATGCAGAATGATGTGGAGGATACACAGACAGCAGAATATACAAAACTGGCAACAAGGGTATCCTATGTGGGAATGAACTGGGATTGGGGAAGCAGGGAGAGTATATCTTAAGTTTTATGATTTGTTTTACATTTGTTTATGTTGAAATGGAAATGTGTTTTCTACAGTTTGCTCTAAAAGAAGGGCAGGAATAAGATGAAAAGAGGGATTACTCAGGTCCCAGCACTAAGACAGACTTGTTTGTAAGTGAGCCAGGACTGATGTCCAGGAGGCAAGGACTGACTTTCTGAGATCTCATCAGCTGGTCCCTGTATACACTCAGGTGCCTGCTAAGTCTCTTTCCCTTTAACATCAATGTTTCACATCAGTCCCTATGTCCACATGCCTTCATGAGTAGGGTCAGCCTAAAATTGCTGATATTTTCCAATCTTTTTACATTTAATTATGATTGCTACAGCTATTGCATAAAAAGAATATGGAAGGTTTTCTTTTTATATGCTGTGAAGAATTTAAGTACCTTTTACATTATGTCTTTTGAGTGTTTCAAAGAATATTCCTATGAAATCATCTAGACCCAGTACATTTTTATGGGATACTTCTTCAATAACTGTAATCTGTTAAAATTATGAATTTATATTTTCAGTTTTTAGTGGGGTCAATTTTAGAAAATCATTT
Source organism: Sciurus vulgaris (assembly GCF_902686455.1). Classification (NCBI taxonomy): domain Eukaryota; kingdom Metazoa; phylum Chordata; class Mammalia; order Rodentia; family Sciuridae; genus Sciurus; species Sciurus vulgaris. The sequence continues at coordinate 144,645 of NW_027632595.1, forward strand.
CTTTTAAAGATACTCAGATTTCGTGTAAATTTCCAAATGCTTTACATATAGTATTTCAAATTAGTCTCCTATGCTTGATTATTCCTGTTTTCTTGCTAATGCATAAACATACTTTTTATTACTTTTTCTATTCTACATTTTTCCATGTGTCTTTTCTTTATCTATATTAATGAATAGAACCACTTAGTTCACTTATTTTCCTATTTTGCATAACTTTTTAAAGCTTTGACTTTTCTTCACTACTACTTTAATTGTATGTTGTAAATTCTGACATATAGTAAATTTTAAAAATCACTTTTAAATATCCTATAATTCATTTTCTGGTTTTATTGTTATTGTCACTATCCAAGACTTAACAAAAATGTTTTAATAAAATTAGCAGGACTTTTTAAAAAAAAATCTGATGTTATTCATGTTTCTGAGTTTTAGTTGTATTACTTGGTTTCTATTTCTTTTGTTCCTGACCTTTCTGTCCACTTAATAAATATTTTGCATCTCTAGGTTCAAGGAAACTATTTTTTTTTTGTCATTTTGGAAAAACTTCCATCTTTAAATTAGTTTCTTTCCAAAATTCTGTCATATATTTGGGCAATTGTCTATTTCTATCTAGAATTTTAAAATCCCAAGTTGCACTATTTTTTCATTTTGTTTGATTTAATTAAATTCATATTGGAGTATTTTCTTACACTTTATAATGTTTTCCATAAGCTTTCATAGCTGAAAATGTTTGATGTAGACTCTCTGTCCTGTGTGTTAGGTTTATTTCTGCTCTTGATCCAGTGTGAATTTTCCTGACCAGCACTCATAGGTGACTCAGCCCCTTGGGCTGAGGTGGCTGGTTCTGGAGTGCCCTTTTCTGTGGATCAAGTGAAGTGCAGTTTTAAAAAGCATTGTTGGTATTCCAAGGTGTCCCTCCCTGGTCACCATTAGGCCTCTCTCCCCCAAGCTTGCAAGCCCTTTCCTGTCTACAGTCACCCTTGTGCTAACAGCAGGTCTCACACAAGCTCATTCCGTCACTGGAAGAAGAGAGTCCTGCAATTAATGCATGAATGTACTTTTCAGAAACTATTGGAAGCACTTTTATAAGGTTCTAATATTCAATATATACATTGAAGGCCATTGCTTCAATTTATTAAACAATGGATATATAAAAATGTACAATACCACAAATCTGACCATGGCCACTGCTCCCCTTGAGGATTAGAAAAGCACCAATGTGAGTGAAGTAGCCATGTCCCCAGTGACATCCTCTCTCTCCACTCTTGACTGCAAACCTGACTCAGGCGGTATCAGGATCATTTCACACATTTCTTACTTTAGAGAAGCCTATCATATTTTAATTATTCTTCTGAAACTTACTCTTCAGTTTATTAGTATTTGAAATCTATCATGTAATGGGAATCTCTATCAACTTTTAACCATTTTATAGTATTAGATTTTGTTACTAGAATACAATGTAAATACCTATTCTCTTAATAAGCATTAAGATCTTTTTCAATATTTTGCTATAATAAACAGTGCTTTAATGAGCATTCTTAGGTATGTCTTTTGCATACAGGAGAAGAGAATCCATCTAGGAGTAGAATTTCTAGGTGATAGGATATGAATGTTCTCACATACAGGAAGTGTCAAATTGTTTCCCCAAGAAACCACAATGTTTTATAGTACCAGAGTGTGTGAAATTCTTATTGCTCTATATTTTTGACATTTTTAGCTACTCTATGCAAGACATGATTCTGACCTTCAATTGCATATTCTTATGATAAAAGAGCCTGGATATTTTTCATAAATATACTGGCTCTTTATGTTTTCTTTCCTAGAATTTTTTTTTTGTTTGTTTGTTTCTTATGCCCACGACTCCATTTGATTTTTTTTTTTTTTTCGTCTTATTGACATGTAGAAATTCTTTTGTCCATTCTGGATCCTAATTCTTTTGTATATTTTTGTGTTTTGAAAATGTCTTTTCCTACTTCCTGGCACTTTTATTTTTCAGATCATTACCATTATGTATTTTGCAGATATTTGCTTTCATTACGTGACTTGTCTTTTCATTCTCAAAATGGTGTCTTGCATGGAGCAAAATAAAAATTTAATTTTTATTTTCTTTGAAATTTTTATGAAGTTCAACTTACCACTTTTTTATTTTTTTAAAATATTTTGTTTTAACAGTAGGTGGACACGATATCTTTATTTTATAATTTTATATGGGGCTGAGGATTGAACGCAGAGCCTCATACATGCTAGGCAAGTGCTCTACCACTGAGCCACAACCCTAGCTGACTTTTTTCTTTTTTAAATATGTGAATTGATTAGTTTGTACCTTTTCATATTTTCTCTCATTCAAGATCCTGTTTCAGTGTTAAATCTAAAAATTTATTGCCAAACCAAAGTTCACCTGCATTTTCTCCTATTGAAGAATTTTTCAAATTTTGCATTTTACATTTAGTCTATGACCAGTTTTGAGTTAATTTTTGTAAAAAGACTGTGCAGATTCTATTTATTTCTGCATCTGAATGTCTAATTGTTCCAGCACCATTGAAAAATCAGATATTTTCTCCATTGGATTTTTTTTGCTCCTTTGGTGAAGTTGAGCTCTGTATTCTGTTCTACTGGTCCGTATGTCTATTAGTACACTAATACAATGCTGTCTTGATTTCTATACCTTCACAGTCTTAAAATTAGGCAGTTTAATTTCTCCTTCTCTGCTCCTCTTCTTCAGTATTGTTAGCATTTCTGATTTATCTTTTTATATGCACTTGGTTTTGGTTTTGTGGTGCTAGAGTTTAAACATAGGGCATTGTACATGCTAGGTAAGAACTTCACCATTAAGGACACCCCCAGCTCCCATGTAAACTTAGAATCAGTTTGTAGTATCCACAAAACAATTTGTTAGATGTTAATTGGGATTACATTGAATCTGTACATCAAGTTGTAAAAAATTGACATCTTAACAATATTGTGTTCTCATATCTGAGAACCTAGAGTATTTCAACATTTATTTAAATAAACTTTGATTTTCTTCATCAGAGTTTTACCACTTTCCTCACACAGATTTTGTTCATATTGTTCTTTAGATTTCTCCCTTAATGTTTTTCTCTCCTTTCCTCTTTCTTTCTGTTGAGAATATAAATGAATTTGTGATTTTAATTTCATATTCCTGTTGTTCATTGTTGGTATATAGGAAAGCAATTTCATTCTTGTGTTTTATTTGTTGTTTGTTTTTTGTCTGTTCATTTTTGTTCTTTTGTACTGGGGATTGAACCCAGAGGCACTTCACTACAAAGCTACCTGCCCAGGCCCTTTTGGATATAGTCTCCTTAAGTTTCCAAGACTGTCCTTGAATTTTTAATCCTCCTACCTCAGCCTCCAGAGTGGCTGGGATTATAGGCATGCACCACTGTGTGGGGCATGTTAACTTTTAAGGGAAAGACTAGGTGTTTGATTTTAGAATGTACTTCAATTTTAACATGGATGTAAAGCTATAATTTTTCCCTCTAATTACTTCTTCATCTGCACCTTACAAGTTTCAAAATGTTTTTCACTTTCATGCAGTTCAAAATATTTTCTATTTCCCATGATTCTTTGAACCACATTAATTAGAATTTTTTTTTTGATTTTCAAATACTTAGAATTTTTTTTCAGATATCTTTGTTATTTCTACCTAAATGCATTGTGAATCAGTGAATACACTTCGTAGGGCTTCACTTCCTTTAGATTTATATAGATATGTGATATGGTCCAGAATGCAATATAATTTGGCAAATGTACTATTTCCACTTGAAGAATGTGCATCCTATTATTATATGGAGCTTTCTAAAATTATTAGTGGGTCAAGTCATTTGACTGTCTCATTTACCTTGTAGATCTTTCCTGATTTTATACTTACATGTTTTATCAAGTGTTCTTAATTCTGATAAGAGTGTTGAAATAAACAACTACTTATGAATTTGTCTCATTCCATTTAATTCTAGGTATTTTTCTTTATCTATGTTAAAACTGTGTTGTTTTATGCATGTTTTAGAATTTGATTTTTTTCTTTTGTTCTCCCATGTTGCACGTGTGTGTGCACAAATGTGCTTGTGTGTTACTGGGGACTGAACCCAGGGCCTTATGCATGCTAGGCAAGTGCTCCACCACTGTGTTACATTTCCAGCCCAGCCCTTAAAAACATTGGAACAGGATCTTGCTAAGTTTTTCAGGCTGTCATCAAACTTTCAATCATCCTTACCCTCCTAAGTAGTTAGGATTATAGTTGTATGTCACTGTGCCCAGTTATTCTTATGTTTTCTTAAGTATGCAAACTTTTTAATATGTTGTTTTGTTTTTGTCCTGGGATAAATGGATAGATGGATGAGTAGATTGATAACAATCAACAACATGATTTATATCTGAGGTATAATTTGTGTTGTATCATCATGGAATTTTTATTTCTCTGGAATTTATATTTATGTATGTATGTATGCCAACAATTATATTTGTATTTTAATTTTTGTTCTAATAAGTTTTATAAGAAATATCTCAAAAGACACTATGCTTCACAAACACTAATGAGAAACACCAATTTATTTTAGATTTATTCAAGATGTGAATAGGTTTAAACATGAATATCACAGATTCATAATTACATGAGAGTTAATGGAGTGTTAGGTTCTATCTCATTCTTAATGGTTAAAGGAAACTCCTTCAGATGTGTTAAATGTTGCAGAGTTTACTTAAGTGAGGAAATAGAATAGAAACAAAATGCTTTACTTAACTTGACAGCTCCAGTATTTCAAGAGCTTCAAAGAACTCAGGCCTCCAATGTGGCAGGGAAGCACTGCAGAACAGGAATAGTGAGGTTCTAAACTGCTTCCCACACCACAGAGTCCCACACCTTGGACTTCACGATTGATGGCAAGCGCTGTCATTGTCGAAACTCTGATGTATGGGAGTGTCCTCTGCACTAGGCTTTCAGATAGCATGAATACTAACCTAGTTGACAGACCACAGACTCAAGTGTAGAGGTGCACTACCTAGTTTAATGTAACATGAAAAATAAAATGTTAAGAAATGAGTACCACATCTGATTTACCCAAATTATTTTAAAGAAAATGACTTTGGTGTGTGTAAATACTTTATATTTTTAACAAATTTTTGATTCATAGCCAATTAAATGAGCAATAACTAAAATATTAGCAACACTGATTTGAATAGAGCAAGCAAAATAAATATATTGTTAACTAAAAGTATAGTTAAAACTGTGGGCCCATTGTCAGGTACATAACATACATCAGGAGGTTTCATTAGTATATGACTGTTATACAGTAGATTTTCTTTTTTCTCCTTTTTTAAAAAAATATTTCAGGACTCCCCCAAGCAGCCCAGCCCCCTCTGGCAGGAAGCGCCTCTCTAGGCTAGCTTCCCGGGGCAGACCACCCAGTGAGAGCCTCTCGACGCAGAGCCAGCCACAAGTCCCCAAGCCAGTGGAGATATTCGACACGCAAGCGGCTTCTGGGACCAGGGCTGGGCAGCCAGAGACCTCTCCAGGCAGCATTGTCGCCCTCCAGCTGCAGGCTTTTTCCACGGGGCGATCCAAGATGGCGGACTAGAGGGTGACTGCATCTCCAGTCGCCCCAGAACTCAGGATTCAAGAAGGGGAGGCATTGAGAGACTCGGACTAAGATAGAACCACGGGTGAGTCTCCCCCAACCAGCGAAGCTCAGCTGGGCAGCAGGCCCGGATTCGAGTGGTTTAGTAGAGTGGGACAGGGCAGATAGCATCTCCCCCAGGCAGCTTGGTGCAGTCTGGTGGTGGGCTCCGCCCACAGGGACAGATCCTCCAGCCTCTTGGAACAGGCCCCCCAGTGAGAGCCCTTCTGCACAGAAGCAGCACGGTCAGCTCCGGACCGCCCTGCTGCCAGCTCCGGCCCGCCCGCAGGTTGCTTCAGTGACCAGCACAGGGCGCCAGGGACTCCCCCAAGCAGCCCAGCCCCCTACGGCGGGAAGCGCCTCTCTAGACTAGCTTCCCGGGGCAGACCGCCCAGTGAGAGCCTCTCGACGCAGAGCCAGCCACAAGTCCCCAAGCCAGTGGAGATATTCGACACGCAAGCGGCTTCTGGGACCAGGGTTGGGCAGCCAGAGACCTCTCCAGGCAGCATTGTCACCCTCCAGCTGCAGGCTTTTTCCACGGGGCGATCCAAGATGGCGGACTAGAGGGTGACTGCATCTCCAGTTGCCCCAGAACTCAGGATTCAAGAAGGAGAGACATTGAGAGACTCGGACTAAGATAGAACCACGGGGTGAGTCTCCCCCACCCAGCGAAGCTCAGCTGGGCGGCAGGCCCAGATTCGAGTGGCTTAGTAGAGTGGGACAGGGCAGATAGCATCTCCCCCAGGCAGCTTGGTGCAGTCTGGTGGTGGGCTCCGCCCACAGGGACAGATCCTCCAGCCTCTAGGAACAGGCCTCCCAGTGAGAGCCCTTCTGCACAGAAGAAGGGCGGCCAGCTCCGGCCCGCCCCAGCCAGCTCCAGCCCGCCCCACTGCCAGCTACAGCCCGCCCACAGGTTGCTTCAGTGACCAGCACAGGGCGCCAGGGACTTCCCCAAGCAGCCCAGCCCCCCTCCAGCAGGAAGCGCCTCTCTAGGCTAGCTTCTCGGGGCAAATCACCCAGTGAGAGCATGTCTACACAGAGCCAGCCACAAGTCCCCAAACCAGTGGAGACCTCCAACCTACAACCAGGCTCTGGAACCAGGGCTGTGCAACAAGAGACCTCTCCAGGTCTCTCTCCCTGGAACCGGTAGCGGGCTAGGGGCAGCATTCTTCGGAAGCACTGCATTATCAAATTAATCCAAGACTTCTGGCTACTGAAGGCTGGTAGGTGATACACTGGAAATCTACAGGGTCACTATAAGCCAATAGAGGAAATCTACAATATCACAGAGTCCCATTGACGTCTGACCAATATGAGAAAACAAGGGAAGAAAATGTCCGAAACAAACCTAGATACTATATCAATAAAACCCAATGACAGCACAGCAGAAGAAATGTCCGAAAGGGAGTTCAGAATGTACATAATTAAAACAATCAGGGAAGCAAACGAGGAGATGAAAGAACAAATGCAGGCATTAAATGAACGCACTAATCAACAGTTAAAAGAGCAAATAACAGAAGCAAAAGAGCATTTCAATAAAGAGTTAGAGATACTGAAAAAAAAAACAAACGGAAATCCTTGAAATGAAGGAAACACTAAACCAAGTTAAAAACGCCATAGAAAGCATAAACAATAGAATAGATCACCTGGAAGACAGAACTTCAGATATTGAAGACAAAATATTTAATCTTGAAAACAAGGTTGACCAAACAGAGAAGATGGTAAGAAATCATGAACAGAATCTACAAGAATTATGGGATATCATGAAGAGGCCAAATTTAAGAATAATTGGGATTAAGGAAGGCTTAGAGAAACAAACCAAAGGAATGAACAATCTATTCAATGAAATAATATCAGAAAATTTCCCAAATCTCAAGAATGAAATGGAAAACCAAGTACAAGAGGCTTATAGGACTCCAAATATGCAAAATTACAACAGACCTACACCAAGGCACATTATTATGAAAATACCTAACATTCAAAATAAAGACAGAATTTTAAAGGCCGCGAGAGAAAAGAATCAGATTACATTCAGGGGAAAATCAATAAGAATATCAGCAGATTTTTCAGTCCAGACCCTAAAAGCTAGAAGGGCCTGAAACAACATTTACCAAGCCCTGAAAGAAAACGGATGCCAACCAAGAATTTTATACCCAGCAAAACTTACTTTCAGATTTGATGATGAGATAAAATCCTTCCATGATAAACAAAAGCTAAAGGAATTTACTAAAAGAAAGCCAGCATTACAGAACATTCTCAGCAAAATATTCCATGAGGAAGAGATGAAAAACAACGATGTAAATCAGCAACGGGAGGAACTAGCCTAAAGGAATAGCCAAATAAAGGAGAAACCAAATCATGTCAAAAAACAAAAATGAGTTCAATGAATAGGAATACAAATCATATCACAATAATAACTGTGAATGTTAATGGCCTGAACTCATCAATCAAAAGACATAGACTGGCAGATTGGACTAAAAAGAAAAATCCAACAATATGCTGCCTGCAAGAGACCCATCTCATAGAAAGAGATACCCATAGACTGAAGGTGAAAGGATGGGAAAAAACATACCATGCACACGGACACAGCAAAAAAGCTGGAGTATCCATCCTCATTTCAGATAATGTGGACTTTAAGCCAAAACTAGTCAGAAGGGATAAAGAAGGACATTACATACTGCTTAAGGGAAGCATAAATCAGCAAGACATAACAATCATAAATATCTATGCCCCGAACATTGGCTCATCCATGTACGTCAAACAAATCCTTCTCAAATCCAAAAATCAAATAGACCACAACACAATAATACTAGGCGATTTTAACACACCTCTCTCACCGCTGGATAGATCGTCCAAACAAAAATTGAATAAAGAAACCATAGACCTCAATAACACAATCAACAATTTAGACGTAACCGACTTATATAGAATATACCATCCAACAAAGAACAAATACACTTTCTTCTCAGCAGCACATGGATCCTTCTCTAAAATAGACCATGTTTTATGCCACAAAGCTACTGTTAGCAAATACAAGAAGATAGAGATACTACCTTGTACTCTATCAGATCATAATGGACTGAAATTAGAAATAAATGACAGAATAAAAAACAGAAACTTCTCCAATACTTGGAGATTAAATAATACACTATTATACAATGAATGGATAACAGAAGACATCAGGAGGGAAATTAAAAAATTCTTAGAAGTAAATGAGAACAAAGACACATCATATCAAAATCTCTGGGACACTATGAAAGCAGTACTGAGAGGAAGATTTATTTCATGGGGCGCATTCAACAAAAGAAGTAGAAATCAACAAATAAACGACTTAACACTACAGCTCAAAGCCCTAGAAAAAGAAGAGCAGACCAACACCAAAAGTAGTAGAAGACAGGAAATAGTTAAAATCAGAGCTGAAATCAACGAAATTGAAACAAAAGAAACAATCGGAAAAATTAACAAAATAAATAGTTGGTTCTTTGAAAAAATAAACAAAATTGATAAACCCTTAGCCACGCTAACAAAGAGAAAAAGGGAGAAAACTCAAATTACTAAAATTCGGAATGAACAAGGAAATATCACAACAGACATGAGTGAAATACAAAACATAATTAGAAGCTATTTTGAAAATCTATACTCCAACAAAACAGAAAACCTCGAAGACATCAACAAGTTTCTAGAGACATATGAATTGCCTAAACTGAACGAGGAAGATATACACAACTTAAATAAATCAATTTCAAGCAATGAAATAGAAGAGGTCATCAAAAGCCTACCAACAAAGAAAAGTCCGGGACCAGATGGGTTCTCAGCCGAGTTCTACAAAACCTTTAAAGAAGAGCTCATTCCAATACTTCTCAAAGTATTCCATAAAATAGAAGAGGAGGGAACCCTCCCAAACTCATTCTATGAAGCCAATATCACCCTGATACCTAAACCAGACAGAGATACATCCAGGAAAGAAAATTTCAGACCAATATCCTTAATGAACATCGACGCAAAAATTCTCAACAAAATTTTAGCAAATCACATACAAAAATATATTAAAAAGATAGTGCATCACGATCAAGTGGGTTTTATCCCAGGGATGCAAGGTTGGTTCAACATCTGGAAATCAATAAATGTCATTCACCATATCAACAGACTAAAAGTTAAGAATCACATGATTATTTCAATAGATGCAGAAAAAGCATTCGATAAAATACAGCATCCCTTCATGCTCAAAACACTAGAAAAAATTGGGGTAGTGGGATCATTCCTTAACATTGTGAAGGCCATCTATGCTAAGCCCATGGCCAATATCATTCTAAATGGTGAAAAACTGAAAGCATTCCCCTAAAAACTGGAACAAGGCAGGGATGCCCTCTTTCACCACTTCTATTCAACATTGTTCTTGAGACTCTAGCCAGAGCAATTAGACAAACCAAAGAAATTAAAGGGATACGAATTGGAAAAGAGGAACTCAAACTATCCCTGTTCGCTGATGACATGATTATATATTTAGAGGAACCTGGAAATTCCACCAGAAAACTCTTAGAACTCATAAGTGAATTCAGTAAAGTAGCAGGTTACAAGATCAATGCTCATAAATCCAATGCATTTTTATACATAAGTGATGAATCTTCAGAAAGAGAAATTAGGAAAACTACCCCATTCACAATAGCCTCGAAAAAAATAAAATACTTGGGAATCAATCTCACAAAAGAGGTGAAAGACCTCTACAATGAGAACTACAGAACACTAAAGAAAGAAATTAAAGAAAACCTTAGAAGATGGAAAGATCTCCCATGTTCATGGATAGGAAGAATTAATATTGTCAAAATGGCCATACTACCAAAAGTGCTATATAGATTCAATGCAATTCCAATTAAAATCCCAATGATGTACCTTACAGAAATAGAGCAAGCAATTATGAAATTCATCTGGAAGAATAAGAATGCCAGAATAGCTAAAGCAACCTCAGTAGAAAGAGCGAAGCAGGTGGCATCGCAATACCAGATCTTCAATTCTATTACAAAGCAATAGTAACAAAAACGGCATGGTATTGGTACCAAAATAGACAGGTAGATCAATGGTACAGAATAGAGGACACGGACACAAACCCAAATAAATACAATTTTCTCATACTAGACAAAGGGCCTAAAAATATGCAATGGAGAAAAGATAGCCTCTTCAACAAATGGTGCTGGGAAAACTGGAAAACCTTATGCAACAGAATGAAATTAAACCCTTATCTCTCACCCTGCACAAAACTCAACTCACAATGGATCAAGGAACTCGGAATCAGACCAGAGACCCTGCATCTTATAGAAGAAAAAGTAGGCCCAAACCTTCAACTTGTTGGCTTAGGAGCAGACTTCCTTAACAGGACTCCCATAGCCCAAGAAATAAAAGCAAGAATCAACAACTGGGATAGATTCAAACTAAAAAGCTTTCTCTCAGCAAAGGAAACAATCAGTAATGTGAAGAGAGAGCCTACAGAGTGGGAGAATATCTTTGCCAATCATACTTCAGATAGAGCGCTAATATCCCGAATCTATAAAGAACTCAAAAAACTCTACACCAAGAACACAAATAATCCAATCAACAAATGGGCTAAGGAAATGAACAGACACTTCACAGAAGAAGATGTACAAGCAATCAACAGATATATGAAAAAATGTTCAACATCTCTAGTAATAAGAGAAATGCAAATCAAAACTACCCTAAGATTTCATCTCACCCCAATTAGAATGGCGATTATCAAGAACATAAGCAACAATAGGTGTTGGCGAGGATGTGGGGAAAAAGGTACACTCATACATTGCTGGTGGGGTTGCAAACTAGTGCAGCCACTCTGGAAAGCAGTATGGAGATTCCTCAGAAAGCTTGGAATGGACCCACCATTTGACCCAGCTATCCCACTCCTTGGCCTATACCCAAAGGACTTAAAAGCAGCATACTACAGAGATACAGCCACATCAGTGTTCATAGCTGCTCAATTCACTATAGCCAGATTGTGGAACCAACCCAGATGCCCTTCAGTTGATGAATGGATAAAGAAACTGTGGCATATATATACAATGGAATATTACTCCGCAATGAGGAATGACAAAATTATGGCATTCGCAGGCAAATGGATGAAATTGGAGGGTATCATGCTAAGTGAGATAAGCCAATCTCAAAAAACTAAAGGACGAATGATCTCGCTGATAAGCGGATGAGGACATATGGGGGTGAGGGGTAGGAGGGGTTAGTGTTAGGGTTAGGGTTAGGTTTAGGGTTAGGGATAAGGAGGGTGGTAAGAATGAGGAAGAAAGGAATGTATAGAGGGAAAAGAGGGGTGGGAGGGGAGGGGGGAAGGGGAAAAATAACAAAATGAATCAAACAACATTGCCCTATGTAAATTTATGATTTTTAATTAAAATTAAAAATTAAAAAAAAAACTGAATAAGGAACTTCCCAATGATAAATAGTTCTTGGATCTGTATTTTAGAAAAGATCTACAGTGTAGATAGTAAAACATAGAAAATTTATGTTGAGGGCTGGGGATATGGTTCAGCCATAGAGCACTTGCCTAGTGTGGTCAAAGACCTGGGCTCAATATCCATTCATGTAGGGGGATGAAAACATGGATTTAGTTGGAATATTTTGAAATTTTGATATCTATAAGTAACTTAGTTTAGCATAGAAGATATTTTAGTGTAATAACCATTAAAAAGCTTCTTTTTGCCAGACACAGTGGCACATGACTATAATTACAAAGACTCTAGAAGAAGTATGGAGGATTGCAAGTTTGAGGTCAACCTCAGCAACTTTGTGGGCCTAAGCAACTTAGTGAGACCCTGTCTCAAAATTTAAGAAAAAGCAAATGTGCTGAGGTTAAGGCTCAGAAATAAGGAATTCCTGATACAAAACAAAACAAAAACTTCTCATTTCAATGTGGTGAATTGATGCACACATACAATCCTGCAATCCCAGCTACTCCAGATTATGAATGCTTCCTAAATTCAGGTCAATACACTTCAAGAAAAAAGGTTTGGAATGTATGTAAACTGGCATGTTTCTTTTTAAACAATACCACTGCTTACCCTTTACATTTTTGTTCAAGAAGTCACCATTTTCTTCAAAGCTATATTCTTTTACTTGTATCATATTGAATAGTTCTAAAATTGGACATTTTTTGTAGTTAATGTATTAGCTGTAATGTTGGTTTATGTTACTGATCATTTTGCATATAATCACAACTTAATCATAGGAATGTGTGTCTTCCAGAAAACAGGACTCATAATCATGGCAATAAAGAATTGTTCTTACATTTGATAGATAACTCTGCAAAATTTGTTTATGCTGATTCACAAGAGAACTGGAGAAGCATAGTTGAAAGGAATCACACAGAGACATGAGCCAAATCCAAATGCTGGAGCAGTTCTGTTTTATTTTAAAAATGTACACACTTATATGGGGCTGGGAAGAGGCTGATTGGTTGGGGCATGAAACCGGGTGAGAGTTGATTGGGTGAGCCTTGTTGCTAGGGGTCTGGGCGGGGTGTTAAGCACCGATTGGGTGCGAGTTCACGCTGGCAGGAGAATGTTGGTCAAGCGCCAAATAGGAAAAATAAGAGCAATGATCTTATATTTCTCCCTTTTTAAAAATATTTTGGAATGCAGTGTCACTCAATCTGCTTACTTCCTGCTGGATGGGAGCGAAGTCTGGGAAGGGGTAGAGGGTTTCAGGAGAAATATGGTCAGGAGACCCCATAACAAGGCCGAAAGGGGAAAGTTTCTTGGGGGGTTAGGTTGGTGAATGTCCCTTGTAGTGGCCTCGGGTGGAATGAGCCAAGCGTTCTGGTGAAGGGATGTGAGGAAAGAGTTCCATGAGCTGAGTAATTTTTCCTTAACAGGATGTTAGCGATGGTAGAGTCCCTTTTGTTGGATGTAGGAAAAGCCTCGACCCATCCGGAGAAGGTATCCATCAGTACTAGTAGTACTAGTATGTGTTTAACCCTGGGCATATTGGTGAAGTCAGTTTGCCAGTCAGCTGCAGGGATGTGCCCTTGAGCCTGATGGGAAGGAAAGGGAAGGGTTTAGGCTGTAGAGGTGTGTTAGAATTGGTTCATTGACAAATGTGGCATGTTGAGGAGATGTGTTGTAAGAGGGCTTTAACATCCCCAGAGAGGGTGAAAAATGATTGAAGAAAGGTTTCAAGACTTTGGGGGCTAGAGTGAAACAAGGAATGGAGAAAATGGAAAAATATTGATGATCTTGTTCAGACATATTCTCTGAAGAAGTGAGTGTGAGTATTGGAGAGGGATTGGAAGTTGGAGGGCGGCTGATTGTGCAGCTTGATGAGATTTGGAATTGCCCACTGTGATAGGGGAGGAGTCAGTTTGGTGAGCCTTACAGTGCATGATACAAAGTTTAGATGGTAACTTTGAGGCTTCCAATAGGTCAGAAATGAGTTTTGAGTTAGTGACAGAGGTGCCCTTGGTTGTTAGGAGTCCCCTTTCTTTCCATATGGCAGCATGGGACAATAGAATATGAAAAACATATTTGGAATCAGTGTAAAAAGATAAGTTTTTTTTTTTTCTGTAGCTAGTTCACAAACCCTGGTAGCTGCTATGAGTTCGGCCTGTTGGTTAGTGGTGTTTGGTGGAAGGGGTTTTCTTTGATTATAGAGGAGAGGGAGACAACAGCATATCCTGCCACTCTGACCCCATCCTGCATAAAGGAACTGCCATTGGAAAACCATGTGAAATCAGGACAAAACAAAGTCCCCTCAGAGATCGTTGTGGGGCAGGGCAGAAAAGCCTCCAGAGCTTCAGTACAGTTACGAACTCGGGGCTCTGGCAAGTTAGTTGTAATAGGGAGTAAGGAGGCGGGATTTAAAGGGGGACAGGGTTTGAAAGATATTGTGGGGTTCTGTAAGAATACCAGTAGGGAAAGAATCCTGGAAGCAGGGAGAGATTGCAACCCTTTGTAGGTCAGGAGGTCTTTCAAGTGATGTGGTGAAAGAATCGTGAGGGGAGACCCAAAGGTGAATTTATGAGCTTCCTTTTGAAGATCATGGCTGGCTGCCAAGGTGCGTAGTCAGGGAGCCATCCTCTAAAGTAGGGTCCAACTGCCTGGGGAGATAGGCTGCTGGGGCAAAAGTTGGCCCATAGTTTTGTCCAAGTACTCCTAAACTTTGGCCTCCCTTTTCATGAACATAGAGAAGAAAAGTTTTTTTCTAGGTCCAGCAGGTGGAGGGCTGGGGCCTGGAGGAGTGCCCTTTTTAATATGTGGAAAGGCCGGTTGGGAGTGGAGGGTAGCGGCTCATTTTGAGGGCCCTTTGCCATGTCATATAAAGGCCTTGCTAGGAGGGAATAATTGGGAATCCATGCCCTAAAATATCCTGTTAAGTCCAGGAAGGATAAGATTTAGGCTTTAGTTTGGGAATGGGAATGGAGCTAATGAAATGTTTCCTGTTGGTAGTGATGGCCTTCCTTCCGTAAGAGATGGAGAACCCGAGATAAGTAACGGTGGGATAGGACAGTTGGGCCTTTTCAGGGGAGGCACGGTAACCCTTGTAGGCCAGAAAGTTGAGTAGGAATATGATGTCATGCTTTGAGATTTCCATGGAGGGGCTGCAGAGGAGGAAGTCATCTACATATTGAAGGAGAGTGGAGTCAGGGCAAGTTGAGTGGAAGTCCTTTAGGTCTGTTGCCAGGACTTGTCCAAAGAGATGGGGACTATCTCTAAAACCCTGGGGAAGGACTATCCATGTAAGATGTTGAGAATGTCTGGTTTCTGGGTCAGCCCAGGTGAAAGCAAAAATGTCTTGGGATTCAGGTACAAAGGGAATAGAAAAGAAAGCATCCTTGAGATCTATTACTGAGAAATGAGTGGATGCAGCAGGGATTTGGGAGAGAAGGGTGTAGGGGTTAGGGATTAGGGGGTAGATGGGGATAATGGAAGAGTTGATGAGGCAAAGGTCTTGCACTAAGTGGTAAGAACCATTAGGTTTTTTAACTCAATAGGGACATTGAAAGAAGAGTGAGTGGGTTGTAAGTATCCCTTTTTTAGGAGGTCCTGTATGATGGGCTGGAGGCCAATTAGTGAGGTGGTAGGTAACCGGTATTGGGATTGATTAGAAAAATGAATGGGGTCTTTGAGTTGGATCCTAATAGGGGGACAGGCAACTATAGAAGGGTTACAGATGTCCCAGACAATGGGCTTTACAAGGGAAGTGGGGATAGGGAAGTGCTTGTGTTTGGGGTGGTCTTGGGTAGGACCTACACAATTGAAGCAGAAAGCAATTGTGAAATCATCAGCTAAGAGAACTATTAAAAAATGTGTGGGGGATGATGGAGGCTGTATAGAAATTGTAGCCTTGAGGAGTGAGAGGATATCCCTACCGAGAAGTGGTACTGGACATTGGGGAATTACAAGGAAAGAATGGGAAAAAGGGAAACTGTCTATAGAGCAGGTTAGAGGAGGTGTTTTTAATAGAAGTATGATTTTCTCTCCTACCCCAACAACAGGAGAGGATGAAGGCAGCATGGTTCCCCAAAACTCCCTCAAGACCGAAAAGGTGGCCCCTGTATCTAGGAGGAAGTTGATGCTGTGCATCTACTTGGACTTGCACCCTGGGTTTCTGCCTGTTGATAGTAATGGCACCAAGGCCCCATCAGTCATTAAGCACAAGGCCCAAGAGGTCACTACTGGGATTTCCTATGTTTCTCAGTCTGGCCTCAAACTTGTGATACTCCTGCCTCAAATGCCTGAGCCACTGGAATTACAGGTGTGTTACACCATGGCTGGCATGTTGTCATTTTTTTTGTTACTGTCCAACAAAAGACTAGCAGGTTTCAGACCTTTCTGTACTTTCCTGAGTTGAATGGGATTTATATTAATTATAAAGTTACCAGCAACATGGTCACAATATAGATTTGGGGGTACCTGTGAAGTAATATCAGGTTTAACTTTGTTTTTACACTGGTCATTATTCTGTCTTTCATTTTGCCAGTAGTATCATAGCTGTCTTTACGTTAGGCACAATGATCAGAGTCAGGCAAATATTTCAAAACTTTAAAGTATTCAGTTTGAAAACAAAAAAAGTTATTTTGGTCATGAGAGTTGTTTAGAACAATAAAAATCATATGCCACACTATTATCCAGTGTAAACCTTAGTTAGGTGAGTGTTCCCTTCATATTAATAATATCAGGTAGTGAATTACTTCAGGAACATTTTTATCCCTCATTCCTGCTTCTCGCTTTTGTCAGATTTACTGCTGCTTGAAAATAATAATAACGAAGTTATGATTACTCTCATAATTCAGTTTTTCAAAGTTACTTAACAGTTGCTTTTACTTTTCTTCAATGTGAGCTGCCCACAAGTAGATAATTTTAAGAAGTCGGTATGTACCTCCCTCTGATAACATGGCATAATAAAAACTTGGTTGCATTCAAACAGTTAAAAAGTATTCAAACTGAGTGTTTAATTTAAAGAGCAACCTCATTCAGTGTTGTTGCTTTTTATGTGATGGGGTCTCACTAAGGTTATATATTGTTTAAACTATAAATAAACGATGAGGCTTTCATTGTGACATAATGAAATATGACATGGAGTTTCATTTCAGGGGTTCATGTGCTGAGCAGAGAGGAAGAAGAGACTCGAGGCACCATCAGTCAACATGACCTGAAGTTTGCTGAATATTAAAGCTCATTAAAAATTTCTAGCGCACTATGATGTTAATTCAAAGGCAGAGACTGATAATCTTTTCTGCACATTTGTTCCATCATTTCAATCCAGCCTGCCTCTGAGGTGGTGTAAGAGGGGCCATAAAAGGAAGGAAGTGCATGAAAAGCTTTTCTCCCCATTGATCACCTATTGCATAAGAGGGAAAATGAATTCTTAAGATGTTGAGTACCTGAAGAAACTGACAAATGACTGACAGTGTAACATTAAAGCCTGATGTATGTATGCAGCTGCTAAATTTCAAATGTTGGATTTGATAAACTATAGGCATTTCCTTATTCAAGATAGAGTTTCTTTAAGTAATGATATGGAAGCAAGCACAAAAGCAAAAATGATAGGCAAGAGAGAAATAAAAGAAAATGCATGACCAGATCTGGGGAAACACCAACACATGATCATGTTGCTGGGGAGTCCTGGGGCAGCTTTTCAGGTACTGAATGGAAAGTCATGCACAGAATGTCCACTCCATGTGTGAGACTCCAAAATCTTATTCCAAGTGGGGCTCCATAAATACAAGTTAAAACAAAAGTAGCTCCATTCTAACAACCTGCATTTTGTAGTGATACCCACAAGTACTCTGCATCCCCCAAAGTACTGGCCAAATCCCCAAAGAGTTGGAAAAGGTGAATGGCTCTGAGTTCCCATGAGTGAGTCAAACCTACCAAGAAGTCAGCCTTCTCTAGATGTTCCTTCAAGGTCAGTGGAGAGCTTTACTGCCTTCCTCACCCTTTAGGGAGTGACCATGGGAATGGACTCATGCCGCCAAATGTTCCAATATGAAGAGGCACAGAGTTCATACAGAACAGAATGAAAGACCTCCCAACTGGACCTGCTTTAAAAGATACCTTACTGCCCTAGCAACAGACCATGGTGTCAGTTCTGCCCAGGAGCCACTGCCCATTTCAGCTGCAACTGAAGAGGGGTTGGGAGGTGGAGAGGAGGAGGCAAGCAGGAAGGAGATAGATGGTAGATGAGCTCAGTGAGCTTTCACATTCTCCTCTCCTCCATATAGCCTCCCACATGTCCCCCTTAGGTTTAAGCTTCACTGACAGAGCTGGGAGAGCTGGTGACTTAAAAGAAGCTCAAGGAAGGTTTTTTAGTAGCAGCAGCAGAAGTGGCAGTAGCATTTGGGTATCCCACAGGAACACAAAGTCTGGAAGTTTACTTACAGACACAGCCCAGATCCTCTGCCCTGCATATCCTTAGTATCCAGCAAGTGGGAAAGATCCAGATAAAATATTTTCTGATTGTAAACTCAGCTCAGATCTGTAGCATCCTGGGAGTGTTGGTTTGTAGTCTATGCTGCTGAAGTTCACAGAGCTGGAGGGAAATGTGGAAAGACAAATGACAACTTTTGAGAGCCAAGAAGGTTTCTGGAGATCACTTTTCCTCAGTGCCCCAGTGTTGATGAGAAAGCAGAAGCCAAGAGAAGAAATGGGATTCACTCACAGTCATACTGTATCCTTCAGAATGGACCTACAATTAAGATCCAGCTGTTTGCTCAGACATAACTCAAGTCGTGGAAGATTCCCTGGGTGACCTCTGCTATCCAGAATCCCCATTGGTTCTGAAAAATGTAGACAGGCATTTCCAGGGGATGTTAGAATTCGGCTCTGGGTGGCTCCCAAGGTGAGTGGTAGACCTTTGTTTCTCTCTCTCTGATCCAGTCTCCAGCTGCTTTCCCCTGTCCCCTCACCAGCCACCTTGCCAAACCTCTGCACACAGTAGTATACATACTACATACTTTAGGCCAAATACTACTACTGGTATTTTCAGGCATTTCAGGTAAAGTTCTTATACTAGGAATAATCAAAATATGTATACTATTTCATGACAAGTGAAAATATATGAAAATTCTATTAACATTCATTTACCAAGCATTATTGGAGCACATCTATACCTGATCAATTAGGTATTGCCAATGCTTGTTTTGAATGACAAGGACTTATTTGAGCAATTACAGCAAAGTGCTATAGTCCTCAAAAGCTGGGATATTTACTGTCTGGCTCTTGATAAAGAGTGGAAAAACTCTTTTCAGGGACCCCTTGGTAACTCTAATATAGCAGAAGTTTTGCAGGAGCTAGTGTCTGAATGGGATACTCTTCTGATGGCCACAGGACATGACCTGATTTTCACTTGACACATCCTCACAGGGTCTGTCTCTGTTCACCTACCTGTACCTCAGTGGATGTTCTTAGATCCATTAACCCCACTTAAATTTTTTCATTTGCACTCACCTGTCTGCCTTTGACTTCCTAATATCTCAGCATTCCCCTTAGAGTGTCAGTTCCTTGAAGGCAGGAACATCATTATTCCTCATGATGTCTGGATCTAGCAACAACTGTGGGCATTGCATACATGAGATGGTTAATAAATGTTTGTTGATTGAATAGCTGATGTAACATTACATGAGGAGCAGACCTAGGAACCAGATAAAAGAAGAGCACAGGACCAACAAAATTTGATGATAGAGAACAAAACATCATTCTTCCCTGTAAGGGAATAAGAATCCTGTTATATGCTGTCTTTGTGTTTCCCATCCTAGTAATTGTTACTGGATGTTTCATTTTGAAAGGCTGTACTATGTCTTAAACATTATAAAGTAGTTTCTTCCCATCAGTCGACTATTTCTGACTTATGGGATTCTTACCTCTTTACACCATCAGTGAGGTCAAAAGAAGCAGGGAAAAGTAAAGGTCTGTACCTTCCCTGAACAACTGTATGTATAATTACTCCCTTGTCTATATAAATTCTGCCATCTGCTGTTTTCCCTTCAAGTGCTATGAGTGGTGTGAGACTCTCCTGTAAGAAAACAAACACATTAGATTCACCCATTTGTATATTTCACAACTCAACTGAAAATTGTATAAATGACCCTTTTAAAATGAAATTAAAATAGAGTAAATGCATAGTAACTGCTCCTTCTTAGACCTCTGCGTATTAACAAGTGCTGCTCCTTCCCTTTGAGATGGCCTTCCCCTGTAACATGGACTCCAGATCTCTGGACAACTATCTCCAAACAAAGAGCAACTCCAAGAAACTTAAATTCATCCTGGCACTATGGGATAAAGTGATTTTTCCATACCTTAACCAAGAGCTGCCTGAAGGCAAGGACTATACCTTTGACTCAAAGAGACAAGAACCCTAAAGCAATAGTATTTTAAGTATTCCTATTTAAAGAATGAGTTCAATACTCATCTTCATGGCAGGATTTCTCTTTCCATATTCTCAGTTGTTTTACTCTTCCAGAAGTACCATCCCCAAACAGAAACATTTCTTGATCATCGGTTTCTGAAACATTACAAAACTGTGCATTGTTTATCCAGTATTGAAAGAATATCTTTAAATTTTCTTAATACCTACTGGGAAATTCTCTTTGGTGGCAATCACTAATATTTTAGGAATCAGAGTTTCAAGGAGCTCTAATTTCAGGGAGCTCTTCAGTTATAATGGATTTTCACAAAGGTTAGGGAAGAAGTTAACACGACACTATTACTTGTGTTGTCAGGATCAGAATCTACTGTCAGGCACTCCTGCTCCAAATGGATCACATTACAAAATGCATCCTGAATTTAAAGGGACAGATGAATTTTGATTGCTTATAGTAAATGATCCATAGACTTTCTCCTATTATCAGAGGAAGGATTTCCAAATTAACTGCTCTAAACCTCCGTACAAAATTACATGCCCACTTACAAAAGTAACTCAGGGACACTTATGCACATCCAGTTTTTAAATCATTTCTTCCAGATTCCATTTTAATTTCCACCTTATTATTTTATAAGTACAAATCAGAAATATTACTTTTTTATCAAAAGAAATTAATTCTGATCTATCTGGAACATTTTTATCATGAAAGGCCCTAAATCACTTGACACTTTAGAGAAAATGCTGAAAAGACACCATGTAGTTGACAATATTAATGACCTATCCAATTATAGCTATAATTATGCTATAAGGCTTATATTCCATCACATTGCAATATAGACATATGCATTGTGAGAAGAAAGCATATAAAATACCAACTTGGATACTAAAAAGTTAATTTCAAAAAGTAATAAAATCTATGAACCGTATTCTTATTAAATAAACTATTTTTTATTCTAATTTTTTTATACATGACAGAATGCTCTTTAACACCACATATATGGTATGTAACTTCTCATTCTTCTGGTTGTACATGATGTAGAATCACAGTGGTCATGTAGTCAAGACACTGGATATGATACTATATACATGTTTAATAATGTCCAATTCATTCTACTAATCTTTCTACCCCTATAACCCGTCCCCTCCCTTCAGTACCCTCTTGCCTAATTCACAGTACCTCTGTTAATTCCTAGCCCTCACTTAATGTGAATTAGCACTGGTATATCAGAGAAAACATTTGGCCTTTGGTTTTTTGGGATTGGCTTATTTCATTTAGTATGATATTCTCCAGCTTCATCCATTTACCAACAAATGCCATTATTTCATTCTTCTTTAAGGCAGAGTAATATTCCATTGTGTATATATGCCACATTTTCTTTATCCATTCATCTGCTAAAGAACATCAACATTGGTTTCATAGTTTAGCTATTGTGAATTAAGCTGCTATAAATATTGATATTACTGCATCACTGTAGTATGCCCATTTTAAGTTCTTTGGGTATAAACTGAGGAGTGGGATAATTGGGTCAAATCATTCCATTCCAAGTTCTCTCAGGAATCTCCTTACTGCTTTCCATAATCTTGGCAACAATTTGCATGTTCACCAGCAATGTATGAGTGTACCTTTTCCCCTACATCCTCACCAACATTTATTTTTGTTTTATCATTGATATTGCCATTCTGACTAGAATGAAATGAAGTCTTAGAGTAGTTTTGATTTGCATTTCTCTAATCGCTAGAGATGATGAACATTGTTTTTATATATTTGACTGATTTTATTTCTTCTGTGAAATGTCTGTTCAGTAACTTCACCCATTTATTGATTGGGTTATTTGATTTTTTTGGTGTTAAGTTTTTGAGTTCTTTATCTTGGAAATTAGTGCTTTATCCAGTGTGCATGTGGTAATGACTTTTCTCCCAGTCTGTAGAATCTCTCTTGTTATTGGTTGTTTCCTTTGCTGAGAAGCAGCATTTTAGTTTGAATCCATCCCATTTGTCAATTTTTCTTTTACTTCTTGCAATTTAGGTATTTGTTAAGGAAGTCAGGTCCTAGGCCGATGTGGTAAACATTTGGGCCCAACTTTTGTCCTGATATAAGCATTTTTTTTTTTTTTTTTTTTGCAGAGCTGGGGATTGAATCCAGGGCCCTGTGTTTGCAAGGCAAGCACTTTACCAACTTAGCTATCTCCCCAGCCCTTGATATAAGCAATTTTAAAGACACTAAAATCCTTAAAAATCACATTGTCAAACAGGAGTTATAAACTATTGCTTCTTGAGTCAAAGGGCTTATCTGATGAGACACCTATGTGGATTATTAGCAAAGTGGAAAACTCATAGTCCTCAAACAAAGGACCTCACTCTGTGACTCTCACAAGAGAGGAGTATGGGCCCAAAGAAGAACAGATTCAATTCTTTCGATGGGTTTAATAGCCACATTCTGCATGACATTTCTCAATTTTCATGATCATGCAATTCAGTGGGAAGCTATATATTAGCACAGGCCATGGTTGCTCCATAGACATGGTATGTGAATGAGAGTAGATTTACTGTGTGTTTTTATCAATGGACTGATCAAAGCCAGATTGTGGCAGTCTAAACAGTCTGTTTTCATATCTTATGTCACCATAAATATCACGCTCAAAAATATCCTAATAAGCATTGCAAATACCTCCTTTAAGATTTTTCCTTCAACTATTAATTTATACACCACATGTAAAAAAACTCCAACACCTGTTAATGAATAATTTTCCCAAGAACTGCTGAAAATGAATTAAAAGTATCCACATCTGTGTTCTCATTTCACGGTTTGCAGTGTTCAATACTGCCATGCTGGTCATGCCAGGGCTCCAAGAGCTCAACAGGCCATCTGAGAGAGTCTGCTATAAAACTCACACTGAACTTGGGTTCATGATCTACTGCAATTCTAAAGGAGAAACACTGCATGCAAAAGCATCAGTTGTCAAAATGACCTTGAAGACAACAAGGAGGCATGAAATACTTAAAGCATCATTCTCTCTTTATTAAAAGAGGATCCATAAGCCCATTTCTATGGATCATCTGAATGGCAGTACATGATTAATGGCTGGAAGTAAAAGGATGCTATTTTGTAAGTCCATAGATAATGCCTAAAACATTTCTTCAAATTATGAATCACAGAATTGGTGAAAGGGGGGAAAGTTAGATTACCAGTACTGGGATGAAGACGTTTGAAAGGAGTTCCTGACCAATCTCCCACTATTTTAGAGAGTTCAGTAGCTTTGGATAGCTGGAATTCATATATTATGTAAATGTATTTAGTAGTTCCTATCAAGGAGTTCTCTCTGAATCTTTGTGAAATACATTTAAAAGTAAATATCCCAGTGTTACTACTTTTACTGAATCCAGGTCTTCAGTGTGAGTGATACTTGTAAGTTTTCAAAACTAGCCTCAGGACACTCTTATTCACAATTTTAGGGCAGAAAATGACAGGTATACATACATCATCCACTTCAGTACCAAATCTGGTCCCATGAAATTTTCCTTAATCATTTGAGGATTGGCTCAACAGGAAGAAAGTGTAAGATAGTCATGTACAATAAATCCCCCCCAAATTTTCCCAGGTAGGGGAGTGATGGCAACTAGTCCAGTAATAATATATTTATGTTTCATCCTATCAAAAATAAAAATGAAAATCTCTGTCACCTCCCAGCAAAGCATTACATATTTCAGAAAAGTGTTTGGTCTCATACTGGTGGCTCCCTCTCCAAGAAATGAATAATTTGACAGTGAATTATCTATTCATCCCTTAGCACCTTCTCAACCTAACATCTGAGTTCTCCTAAACTGAATCTCTGTACATGTTTGCAACTCTGGTTCATTTACAAACAAGGAATTCTTATTTTCCCCAAATGTGAAAAGAACCTGTTTATACACAAACCAAACAAATGGTTTTCAAAAGTCAAACAGGTTTTATTTGTCCATTTTCTCAATTACATGACTATCATATGGGTCTATATATTTCTGATTTCTTTCACTTGCCTTTTTTCCCTAATTGAGCCTTAACATTGAGAGATAAGTCACATATATAGAAAATGTCATGAAATTCCACTTGCTTATCAAAGTCTCTTTTGTTTTCATTTAAGATCAAACCCAATTACAGCCTGTGTACAAGGCACACTCCTGAAGTACCACCTACTGAATAGCTTTGGGTTGGAATATAACATCTACCAAACCAGTCTGAGCTTGTTTTCAAGACTTTGTCTCAAAGCTAAAATATGACTGCTCTCCAGTATGTATGATAGGTGGACATACATTTTGCTCTCATGTATCAGTACAAAGAACAAAAACAAAAAGCCATAAAAGAATATTAAAAATAACAAACTCTGAAAAAAAATTACTGGTCATGTGGGCAGTGGTAGATTATCCCTGTGTTGTATTCCTAGAAACACAATCAAACACACACTCTCAAATGCACACTTGCACAACTGAAGCTTCTTTCCAAGGTAATAATTCTGTCATGCATTTTTTAATCTTATTGGGGAAAAATGGTCGATAACCATATTTTTAAAAAAATTGACATCTAATATTTCGCTTCTGTTAACAAATATTTACCTTAACTACCTAAAATAAATCTGTAACTTCCTGTATTTCTTTTAAAGTATGAATATTTAAATTGCCCCTGTATGTATTACTTTAAAAGAAGTACATATCAATAATTATAAATAAAGGTGATGTAAATATACTTTGCTTTTTGTGTCCATGACTGCCTTGTGTATTAGCAGGTTTGCTGTTGTGCATATGTTCTCACTGTAAATAGCATAGTGCAGAGCAGTGTTGACACTGGCATCCATCACATTTGAATCTGCACCAAATTTTAGCAAAACCATGGCACATTCCTCCTCCTGGACTTGTGCAGCTGTCAATTGCACCAAAGAATAGTTAGTTCCAGGCATTCAAGTTTAGCATGCCACAGGTTTCACCAACGTGACATATTTTAATGAGAAAAAAAAAGGCATCTTTTTTCTAGGAATTGTATTCAAATCCACTTTTGGCTGCTATCTACCTTAATGAGAGCTGTGCTGTTGTCACTGTAACTGCAGAGGTCAGTGTCACATTTCATCTGCATCACCAATGTCACTACCTCTCTGTGGCTGTAGATGTAG
The DNA here is from genome assembly GCF_902686455.1 of Sciurus vulgaris. Classification (NCBI taxonomy): domain Eukaryota; kingdom Metazoa; phylum Chordata; class Mammalia; order Rodentia; family Sciuridae; genus Sciurus; species Sciurus vulgaris. The sequence goes on from NW_027632595.1 coordinate 170,284, forward strand.
ACATAATACAGAGTAGTTCTATGAAAATGAAAGGACTTTTCATGAAAAAATACAGCACTATCTCAAAATTTAGAAATAAAAAATCAAAGTGGAAATGCTACATTTCACATACTTCTTCCACTTTTCAAACAAATATTTACTTTTCCCCAGGAAGTATAATCTTTCTTAGGTCTTAATTTCTCAAACATCAATCACTTATTGGAGGGACTGTAGGTGGGGTGGGGCTTTGTTCTGGGGGTAAAATCCAGGTCCTCACTCATGCTAGGCAACATGGTACCCTTGATATACATCCCCCACCCAGAGCATCCTAGTAGAAAAAATAAGGCCTTCACACAATTTAGCACAATCACACTTGGAGTCTTACTTTAAGCTTTGTTACTAGCTATTGGTTAGCCTTTTTAAGTGTCTCATGCCTTTCTCATAAATAGGGAATAAGGCAGATGTCACTTACTAGGATGCCACAATGATGCATAAGAGAAAGTCTCTGAAGAGGATTTAGAAATTACAGCAGAAATAACAGTTCAGTAATCTGTGGTTTCCATTTTGTCTCCACAATGATAATGTTTCCATGAAGTAAGATAGCACAAGTATACCCACTGTACAGATAGTGGGCCATATACCACATGCCCACCAGACACTCTTGAGGATCTCAGTTGTGCATCATATCCTTCCTCTGAAGCCCTCACCCAGAACCTCCTGGGAACTGCAGGCCACATGCTCACCAGGCACCTTTAGGAATCCTCACACACCAGTTTCTGGAAGCTACACACCACATACCATATGCTCCTGAGAATTGTGGGTAGTATAACCATTCCTTCTTGCAGCCCTCACCCAGAGATTCCAGGCAGCTACAGGTACCATTCCCACCACACAACCCTGAGGTTTTGGATAATGTAACTTAATCTTTCTGTGGGGCCCTCATGCAGAGACTCCAGGGAGCTTCAGGCCACATTCTCACCAAGCACACTGAGAATTCTAGGTAATGTAGTCAATCCTTCCCGTGATCCTCTCAATCAAAGGCTCTGGTAGCTACAGGCCATATTCTCATCAGGCACCTGGGGTTTATGGGTAGTTTACCCAATTCTTTTGCAGGAATCACCCAGATGCTCCTAGTATCTCCTTGCCAAATGCACACACCACACACCTGAGAATTCTGGATAGTGTAACCTATCCCTCCTGTCCAGATCACACCCTGAGGATAGTGGGATCTGTAGGTCACAGAGTAATGGGGTACCCTGTGGAGTTTGGACAGTGTAATCCATATTTTCTGCACAGTGCTCACACACACAAAAGCACACACACTCACACACTCACTCCTGGGAGCTGTAGGTCACATGCCCATAAAGCACCACATGATTCTGAGTAGTGCAGCCCACACTTTCTATGCAGATCTCACCCTTACGCTCCTAGGAGCTGCATGTCTCATGCTCAGCATATTACCCTGAGGAATATAGCATCCCTCCCATGTGGCCCTCATGCATAGGATCCTAGAAGCTGCATGCCATATGCAAAACACACAACCATGAGGATTCTAAGTAGAGCAAACAAATCTTGCAGTGCAGTCCTCACCCATAGGCTCCAGAGAGCTATATGACACATGCCCACCACCCACCCCTAAGTATTCTAAGTAGTGTAACTTATTTTTCCTTTGAGACTTTTACTGAGAGGTTCCTGGGAGCAGTAAACCACAATCACACAAGGCACCCTGGGATTCTGGGTAGTGACGCCCATTCTTCTTTTGCAGCCCTCAACCATAGGCTCATGGGAGCTGTTGGCAACATGCTAACCATGCACCCTCAGAATTCTGGGTAGCTCAACCTATCTCTCTTGTGCTGTCCTAACACAGAGGCTCCTGGCAATAGCTGGCCACATCCTTATAAGGCACCTGAGAATTCTGGGTAGTACAGCATGTCTTTCCTTTGTAACCTTCACCCAAATGCCATTGTGAACTGAATGCCTTATGCTCACCATATACACCTGAGGATTCTAGCTGTGTAATCAAAAGTACATGTGTGGTCCTGACCCAGAGGCTTCTAGGAGCTTCAGGCAACAGGTTCACCACACATACTGGATTCAGCGAAGTAATCATACACTGGTTCCTAGGAGCTGCTGCAGGCCACATGCTTACCATATACCCCTATGGATCCTGTGTAATATAACCCATCCCTTCTGTGTGACCCTGACCCAGAGTATCATGGGATCTTCAGTCCACATGTTCACCACACACCTCTGTGGATTCTGGGTAGTGCAGGTCATCCTTCCTGTACAGACTTTACCCAGAGGCTCCATGGAGCTGCAGGTCACATGCTTACTACACACTTCTCAAGATTCTGGGTAGTACAGTCCAACCTTGTGCAACCCTCAGACTGAGGCTCCTGACAACTACTGTCCACATGCTTACCCCTGACAGTTCTGGATAGTGAAGCCCATTCTACTTTTGTGGCCACATATAGTCTTCAGAGAGTTGCATGTCACCTGCTTATAAGGCACCTCTTAGAATTGTGGGCAGTGTAACCAATCTTTCCCATGCAGTCATCTTTCAGAGGCTCCCAGGAATTGCATGCTCAATTGAGTCAGTATTCCCTGACCCAAACACATTTCCACAGACCCTTACACTACCTACTTGCTCACAGAGGATCAGTCTTCCCAGTATTGCAGCAGGAGTCTGCACACTCACACACTGCCTGGTTGCTCACTCTGGGTATGTCTTTCCATTACATCAACTGGTTTCCACAGCTTCTTACCCTGTCTGACTGCTCAATGGGGTCAGCCTTCCTTGCATCCAACAGGTAAATTTGCATGCCCAATATATTGCATTTTGCAGCTGAGTCACTCTTTCCTGCACACAAGCAGGTTGCCACAGGCCCACATGCCTACTTGCTCACTGTGGGTCAGTCATCCCTGCACCCCAGCAGGCATATAGAGGCCTCTCATGCTGCATGATTCCTCACACTGGGTCACTACTCTGGGCACCCTAGCAGGTGTACACAGGCCCCTGATGCTTCCTACTTACTCACTCTGGTTCAGACTTCCTTGTACCCCAGCACATATACACAGCCCTCTCACACTGCCTGAATACTCATTGCGGGTCAGTGGGCCTGTGTTCATTAACTGGTTTGTAGAGATGACTGCCTCACAGTGAGTAGTCAGACTGTGTAGGGGCCTTTGTACACCTGCTGGACTGCAGGGAAGATGAACAACAGTGAATAGTCAGCAAGTGGGAACTGTGTACACCTGCTGTGGTGCAGGGAAGACTGACCCACAGTGAATAGTCAGAAAGCAGGAGAGCCTGTGTATACCAGCTAGGGTGTAGAGAAGACTGACCCACAGTGAATAGTCAGGCAGTGTGAGTGGCCTGTGTACACCTGCTAGGGTGTACAGACGACTAATCCACAGTGAGTAGCCAAGCAGTGTGAAGGACATGTATACACCTCTTGCAATTCAGGGAAGATTGACCCACAGTGAGTACTCTGGCAGTGTGAAGGGCCTGTGTACACCTGGGTGCAGGGAAGGCTTACTCAGAGTGAGTAGTAAAGCAGTGTGAGGGGCCTGTGTATATGTGTCGGGGTGCAAGGAAGACTGACCCAGAGATGAGCAAGGAGGAAGTATTAGGGGCCTGTGTATACCTGCTGGGATGCAGGGAAGACTGACACACAGTGAGTAGTCAGGTAGGAAGAGGGGCTTGTGTACACCTGCTGGGTTACCTGAAAGACATACCTAAAGTGAGTAGTCAGGCAGTGTGAGGGGCCTGTGTATACTTTCTGGGGTGCATGGAAGATAGACCCACAGATAGTAGTCAGGCAGTATGAGGGACCTGTATATATCTGAAGGAGGGAAGGAAAGAGTGACCACAATGTGAAGAGTCAGGAAGCATGAGAGGCCTGTTTGCACCTGCTAGGGTGCAGAAAACACTGACCCACAGTGAATAGTAAGGCACTGTGTGGGGCCCATATACATCCGCTGGGGTGCAGGGAAGAATGACCCAGAGTGAGTGCCAGGGGTGTGAGGGATCTGTGCACACCTTCTGGGGTCCAGGGAAGGCTGACCCACAGTGATGAGACTGGCAGTATGAAGGGCCTTTGTACACCTGCTGGGGTGCAGGGAAAATTGACCCATATTAAATAGGCAGCAAACGGAGTCTTTGTACACAAGCTGGTGTTCAGGGAAGACAGACCCACAATGAGTAGTCAGGCAATGTGAGGGGCCTGTGTACACCTGCTGGGGTGCAGGGAACACTGACCCACAGTGAGTAGTCAGGCAGTAAGAGATGCCTGTGTACACCTGCTGGGGTGCAAGGAAAACAAGCACAGTAAGCAAGTAAGCGGGGAAGACTGACCTAGAATTAGGAGTCAGGCTGTGTGAGGGCCCTGTGTATACATGTTGGGTTACAGGGAAGACTGACCCACAGTGAGTCATCAGGCAGCAAGAGGGTCCTGTGTACACCTGCTAGGGTGCATGGAAGACTGTACCACTTTGTGTAGTCAGGCAGCAAAAGGGACCTGTGTACACCTGCTGGGGTGCAGGGAATACTGACGCAAATTGAGTAGTCAGGCAGTATGAGCAGCCTGTGTACACCTGTTGTGCTGCAGGGAAGATTGGCCCACATTGAGTACTCTGGCAGTGTGAAGGGACTGTGTACACCTGCTAGGGTGCAGGGAAGACTGACCCACAGTGAGTAGTCAGGCAGTTGAGGGGACTGTGTACACTTTCTGGGGTGCGCAGAAGACTAACACACAGTGAGTAGTCAGGCAGCAAGAGGGGTATGTGTAAACTTGCTGGGGTGCAGGGAAGATTGATCCTCAGTGTGCAAGTAGGCAGTGTGAAGGGTGTGTGTACACCTGCAGAGGTACAGTGAAGACTGGCCCACAGGGAGTAGTGAGGCAGAATGAGTGTCCTCTGTATACATTCTTGTGTGCCTTGCTGCCTTACTCCTCACTGTGTGTCAGTATTCCCAGCACCCCAGCAGGCACACACATGTACTGACTGATTGCCTGACTACTCACTGTGGGTCAGTCTTCCCTGCACCCCAGCCAGTATACACAAGCCCCTCAGAATGCATGTCAACAAACTCTCTAACAGTCTTCCACCTACCCTTGCAGGTGTACACAGGCACCTCACACTGCCTGAACCCACTCTGGGTCAGTCTTCCCTGTACCCCAGCTGGTGTACACAGACCCTTCACACTACCTGACTACTCACTGTAGGTCAGTCTTCTCTGAACCTGAGCAGGCTTACACAGGCCCCTCACATTACCTGACTATTCAATGTGAGTCAGTCTTCCCTCCACCCCAGCCAGTGCACACAGGCCCCTCACATTTCTTGACTACTCACTGTAGGTCAATCTTCCTTGAACAGCAGCAGAAATTATAGGCCCCAGCACTGCTTGACTAATCAAAGACTGACCAGTCTTTCCTGTACCCCAGTAGGTATGCACAGGCCTGAGCTTCCTGCTTGCTAATTGTGGGTCAGAGTTCCCTACAGATTAGCAGATATACACAGGCCCTTCACACTGCCTGACTACTCTCTGTGGGTCAGTCTTCCACACAAGACAGCAGGTGTACACAGGCCCCTCACAAAGCCTTTTAAAAATTATTTATTCACAAAGCCTTAATACTCACTGAGGGTCAGACTTCTGGTCACCCCAGCTACCCCAGCTGGTGTACACAAGCCCCTTACACAGCCTGACTACTCACTGAGGGTATGTCTTTCAGGTAACCCAGCAGGTATACAAAAGCACCTCATGCTGACTGAATACTCACTGTGTGTCACTGAGTACAGTGTTCCCTGCACCCCAGCAGGTATACACAGGCCATTCACACTGCTGAACTACTCACAGTAGGTCATTCTTCTCTGCAACCCTGCAGGTGTACAGAGGCCCCTCATGCTGCTTGACTACTAACTGTGGATCAATGTTCCAGGCAACCCAGCAGGTGTACAAAAGTGCCTCTTGCTGCCTGACTACTCATTGTGGGTCTGTCTTCCCTGCACCCCAACAGGTATACACAGACTCTTCCCACTACCTGACTACTCATTGTGGGCCAGTCTTCCATGCACCCCTGCAGGTGTACACAGGTCCCTCACACTTCCTGACTACCCACTCTGGGTCAGTGTTCCCCTCACACAGCTGGTGTACTCAGACCCCTCAGACTGCCTGACTACTCACTGTGCGTCAGTCTTCCCTGCACGCCAGCAGGTATACACAGGTCTCTTCATGCTGCATAACTTCTCATTGTTTGTCAGTCTTCCCTGCAGCTCAGCAGGTAAAAAGAGCCCTCTTGCTTCCTGACTACTGTGGGTCAGTCTTCATGCACTCCATAAGTTACACATATGCCCCTTATGCTTCTTGAGTACTCAGTGCTGGTCAGTTTTCCTTGGACCCCAGCAGGTGAACACAGACCCCTCACACTGCCTGACTACTCACAGTTGTTCAGTCTTCCCTACACCCCAGCAGGTGAACACAGGCCCCTCACACTGCTGGACTACTCACTGTTGTTCAGTCTATCCTACACCCCAGCAGTTGTACACAGCCCTTCATGCTGCCTGACAACTCACCATGTGTCAGTCTTCAGTGCCTTCCCAGCAGCTTTCCACAGACCTCCACACTGTCTTCTTTCTCAGTTGCATCAGTATTGCACTGGTTTCTGCACACCGCTCACAGTAGCAGCTTGCTCTCGGGGATCAGTTTTCCCTGTCTCTTGCAGTTTTCCAGAGCTTGCTCAGTTGGTTCAATTTTCACATACCCCACACTTTCCACAATCCCCTTAACATTATTGGTTTCTCACTGTGCATTATTATTCCTTCAAACTCAGCCCCCTAACATCACCTGCTTGCGGATTGGTCAGTTGTCCCTGCACTTCAGCATGTTTCCCAGGTTGATCATGCTATCTATTTTCTCACTGAGGGCGAGATTTCCCTGCTCCCCAAATTGAGTAGTTGAGTCTACAGGACCCAACACTGTATGTTTGCTCAGCTCAGTCAGCCTTCTGCAGAAATCTGCAGAAATCTGCAACCCCTCCCACTGCCTCTTTCTCAGAACCTAAATAGGTTTCAGCACATACATTGCACTGCCTGCTTTCTCATAGTGAGCCAGGTTTGGTGCACCTCAGCATGTTTCCGAAGGACCCTCATACTGTGAAGTTGGTCATTCTTCCCTGAACTACAGCCAGAATCTTGATAACCTTCACACTGCCTGATTGCTCATTGTGCTTCATTCTTCCCTGAAACCCCAGCAGCTTCCCACAGACCCCTGACACTTTCTGCTTGCTCAGTGGAATTAGTCTTCTCTGTACCCCAGAAGCATCTGCAAACCCACAAACTGACAACTTAATGTAGCTCAGTGGTTCCTGCAACAAAGCAGATTGCCACAACCCTTGAAACTTCCTGCTTGCTCATCTGAGTCAGTCTTTCCTGAACCCCAAAATGTGTCCACAAACCCCTAACACATCCAACTTACTCATGGTGGGTCAGTCTTCCATGTACCCCAGCAGGTTTCTTCAGGGTCCTCACACTGCCTACTTGCTCAACTGTGTCAGACTTACCTGCACCCTAGCAAGTATACACACATCACCCTGCCAACTTGATCACATTGAGTCAGTCTTCCAATCCACCCAGCAGTTTTTCAACCCCCCCCCACACACACTCACTGCTTGCTCATCCAGTTCAATCTTCCCTGGAACCCTGGAGATGTTGGCACACGCCCCACACTGCTGATTTACTTACACTTGGTCTCCCTTCACTGCATCCCAGCAGGTATATACCAGTCCTTGACACTGTAAGCTTGCTCTAATTGGTCAGTTATTCTCCAACACTTCCAGGTTTCCCCATGCCTCTCACACTGCTAGCTTGACACTGTGGGTTCATCTTCACAACACCTCAGAAGGTTGCCACTGGATCCTAAAATTGTCTGCTTGCTCAGCTGGGTAAATCTTGCCTGAACCCCCAAAGGGGTTCATACACCATTCCCACTGCCAGCTTGCTCCCTGCCTCCTGCAGGTTTCCACAGAACTTAAATACTACCTGTTTGCTCAGCTATATCATTACCTGCACCCAAGCAGGATCTACACCACTCCCAACTGCTTCTCAGTGCTCACTCTGGGTTAGTCTTTCCTTTGCCCCAAAGGTTTCCATATACCCCTCACAGTGCCATCTTGCTGAAATGGGTCAATCTTACCTGATCCCCAGCAGAAACTGGCCTTCCCCTCACACTGCATTCTTGTTCAGCTGGGTCAGACTTCCTTTCACACAAGCAGATTGTCACAGGTTCCAAACAATGCCTGCTTGCTTACTGTGGATCAGTCTTCCTTGCACATCAACTAATTTCCATCAGCCATTCACAGTGCAAGCTTGCTCAGATGGGTCAGATTTTCCCAGCACCACAGCATTTCCCCACAAACCAAAGCATTCCTTCATGCTCTGGTCCCAATTCCCAGCTCCCATCAAATGTTCTCTTGTGAATCAGACTGCTTGCTTAAACATGGTGGGTCAGTTTTTCAGCACCCAAGCATGTATCCCCAGCCCTCTTGTACACCTGGGTCAGTCTTCCCTGCACCTCAGCAGTTGTCCACATGGCCACCACAATGCCTGCCTATTGGGCTGTGTCAGTCTTCCTTGCAACCTAGCAATGTGTCACAACTTAGGAAAAATGCCTGCAGGTTCAGCCTGCTCAGTTTTTCCTACTAAGGTTTCCACAAGCCCTTCACACTGCCTGATTGCTCAATGTGGGTCAGTTTTCATTGCACCCAGGTAGGTGTTCACAGACCCCACACACTGCCTCCTTGCTCAACTGGGTCAGTTTTCCCTGCACCCCAGTAGGTTTCCAGTGACAACTCACAGTGCCTCCTTGGTCAAATATGTCTTCCTTGCGCCCATTCACATGTCCATATGTCCCCACATTTCCTCCTTTTTCAGCTGGTTCAGCATTCTCTACGACCCAGCAGATTGTCACATGTCTAACAAATTGTGTGTGTGCTCTCTGTGTGTTAGTCTTGCCTGCACCTCAGTAGGTTTCTGCAAGTCCATCACACTGCTTACTAATTTTGGTTAGTCTTTTCTGCACCACAGTAGCTTACCACAGACCCTAACATTCCCTGCTTACTCAATTTGGTTCAGACTTCCAAGCATCCTAGCTGATTTCCACAGTCACTCACATCACCCAGTTGGTGACTAAGGCATTTCATCTGTCCCAGTATTTTTCCCATGCCCCTAAACATTACTCCTTGCTCATTTGTCTTCATAGAACCCCCCAAAATATCTACATGACCTTCTGACTGCCTGCTTACTCACTGTGGGCTGATCTTCACTACACCCCTGTACATATCCAAAGGACCATCACAATGACTCATTGCAAAGTGGATTCATTCTTCCCCACACCCCAGCAGGAATCTGCATGCCCCTCACATTGCTGGGTTGCTCACTATGGTCCCTTTCCCTTCACTCCAGCAAGTTTCCACACCCAGTGCAATCTTCCTTCTTGTCCCCCTGGATCAGTCTTCCCTACTCACAAACAGGTTGCCCCAGGATTCTCACACTGTCTGTTTGCTCATTGATGGTCATCAATCCTTGAACACCAGCTGATTCCCACTGGCCACTCACACTGCCCACTTGCTCAGCTGAGTCAGTCATCCCTTAACTCCAGCAGGTTTTCTCATGCCCATAACACTGCCTCCTTGCTCACTATGGGTCAGTTTCCATTCCACCCCAGCAGGTGTCCCCACACCCCTCACACTAATTTCTAGCTTGTTAGGGGCCCCTTTCTGAACACCTAGGAAGTTTCACCCAGGTCCCTCTCAGGGCCTGTTTGTTCACCAAGGTCAGTATTTCCTGCACCCCTGCATATTTTCCCATGCACCTTAAATTGCATGTTTCCTCACTGTGTCAGTGGTTCTGGCACTTCAGCAGTTGTCTGCAAGGCCATCTCACTGCCACTTGATCAGCTGCACCAGTTTCCCCACACCTCAGGAGGTTGCCACAAGCTCCAAAAACTGCCTGCTGGCTCAGTCAGGTCAATCTTTCCTTCAGCATGTTAGGATTCCACTGGCCTGTCAAAATGCCTGATAAGTCAACTCTGGGTCAGTCTTCTACTCCACCTAGAAGTTTTTCAAACCCCCCACACAGCAGGTTCAGTCGTTCCTGGATGCCAGCAGGTATTGGGACACCCCACACACTGCCTGCTCACTTATCTTCAGGTTTTCTTCTCTTAATCCTAGCGGGTGTATGTCACTTCTTGACTCTGTATGCCTAATCAATTTGGTCATTCATCCTCCAACTCTACCAGGCTTCCCCATTCCTCTCACACTTCCAGATTGCATGCTGTGTGTCTGTCTTCACTGCACCAGAGCAGGTTTCTGCTGGATCTTAACACTGCCTTCTTGCTCAGTTGGATCCATCTTACTCATACTCCAAATGTGTCCACACAACATTCACACTGCCAGTTTGCTCCCTGGGGGTCAGTATATTCTGCCTCCTGCAGGTTTCCACAGACTTCACATACTACTTCCTTGCTCAGCTCTATCTTGCTTCCTGCACCCCAGGAGGAATCTGTGTCCCACCCCCCACTGCCTGGTTGCTCACTGCAGCCCAGGCTTCCCTTGAGTCAGTCGGTTTCAGTTTCCACACATGCCTCCCACTGCCAACTTGCTTAAATGGGTCAGACTTATCTGAACCCCAGCAGAAACCTGTCTGCCCCTGACACTGCATTTTCCTTCAGATAAGTCAGTATACTCTGCATGCAACCAGGTTGCCACAGGTTCCACACACTACCTGCTTGTTTACTGTGGGTCACTCTTCCTTGCCCACCAGCTGATTCCCACCAGTCTTTAACACTGCCTGCTCGTGCAACTGGGTCAATCTTTTCTTCACTGCATCATTTTCCCCCAAAACTTAATTTTTCCTGTGTGCTCACTGTGGTCTGTTTTCCCTATACCCATGATATGTTTGTGTTACCATCAGATTGCCTGCTTGACAACTGTGGGGAAGTTTTCCTACACCTGAGCACGTATCTCTAGAACTTCCTGCTTGTTGAGCTGCACCAGTCTTCCCTTCACCCCAGGGGATTGCAATAGACTCCAAAACCTGCCTGCTGGTTCAGCTGGGTCAGCCTTCCCTAAAAGGCTAGGAGGTTTCTACAGGCCCCTACACTGCCTACTTCCTCACATTGGCCAGTTTTTCCTATGCACCAGCAGGTTTCCAATGGAAACACACATGCTTCTTTGGTCAAATGTTACTCTTACCTGCACCACTCCAGATGTTCCCATACCTCCACAATGCCTGCTTTTACAGCTGGGTCAGTATTCATATGCAGCAGGTGTTCATATGCCCCACAAATTGCCTGTTTTCTCAATGTGTGTCAGTCTTCTGTGCACCACAGTAGGGTTTCTGTGAGTCAGTTACACTGCCTGCTTAGTCCCTGTGGATCAGTTTTCCTTGAACTCCAGCAGCTTCCCACAGACCCTAACTCTGCCTGATTGTTCACTTTTGATCAGTCTTCAAATTACACCAGCAGTTTTCCATAGGTCAGTCACACAGCCTGCTTGCTCAGCTGGGTCATTCTCTCCTAAAGTCACCCATTTAAACCATGCCCAAAAATATTTCTCCTTGCTCATTGGAGTCTTTCTTCACTGATCTCCAGCAGATGGATGTGCACCCCTCACACTGCCTGCTTGCTTACTTCTGGTCAGTCTTCCTGCACCCCAACTCATATCCACAAGTCCCTCACACTGGCTGCTTGCTCAGTTGGGTCAGTCTTCCCTGCACCTCAGCAGGTTGCATTGGGCCCCTAACAATGAATGCTTTCACACTGGGTGTTTGTCTTTCCTGTACTCCAGTATGTGTCCACGTGCCACCCAATGTTCCAGCTTGCTCATTGTGTTCAGCCTTCCAAGCACCCCAACACGTGTCTGCATGCCCCACCCTTTGCCTTTTTGTTCAGCTGGATCAGTCCTCCCTACATGCAAGGAGGTTGCCCCAGGCTCCTCACAATACCTGTTTGTTCTCTGTGGCTCTATCTTCCCTGCATCTCAGTTGGTTTCCATTTTCTCTAATGTTACTTGCTTATTCACCTGGGTTAGTCTTTGCTGTAACCCAACAATGTCTGTAAACCCCATACACTACTGACTTACTGGTGTTTGGTGAGTGGCACCTGCACCCCAGTGGGTTGCCATAGGCCCCTTACCCTGCCTGTTTTCTCATTTGAGTCAGTTTTTTCTGAACCCCAAACTGTGTTTACACACCCCTCACACATGCAGCTGACTCACTGGGGTTCAGATTTCCCTGCACCCTACAGGATTCCTCAAACCACTACAGTGCCATCCTGCTCACTGTAGGTCAGTCCTCCCTGCACCCAGCAGGTTTTCTCAGACCCCTCACACTGCCTGCTTGCTCACTCTGGGTATGACTTCCTCCCCCTCAACAGGTTTCCATGTTTGCAGAACAATCCCTACTAGCTCAGCTGGGTTACTCTTCCTTTTCACCCAGCAGGTATTCATACACTGCACATTTTTCATGCTTGCTCATGGTTGTTCAGTCTTCCCTGCATGCCAGCAGATTTCCAATGACACCTCACACTGCCTCTTTGCCCAACTGTGTCAGTCTTCCCTACACCACTCCTGATGTCCACAGACCCAAAGCCTGTCTAATATGCTGGGTCAGTATTTCCTGTTTACCAGCAGGTGACCGCATGCTCCACAAACTGCCTGGTCACTCACTGTGGTCAGCCTTACCTGCACCCCAACAATTTCTGCAACCTCTGAACACTTCTTTCATGTCCCCCTGGGTTAGTCTTTCCTACACACAAGCAGGTTGCCCCAGGATTCTCATACTGCCTGCTTCCTCAATGTGGGTCACTCTTCCTTGCACACCAACTGATTTCCACTCTCCACTCACACTGCCCACTTGCTCATCTGGGTCAGCAACCTCATTGCTGAGGCTGCCCTTGAACTAGCAATCTTCCTGCTTCAGCCACCTGAGTTGCTAGGATTATAGGCATGCACCTCCATACTGAGACAAAATGCATCTTTTTCTACTTTGAGACAATACTTGCATCCCTGGAAGATCCCATGTAAATACTTTACATTGGATATATAATATTGAGCAAAGGACCAGGCTTAGATAATGATCAACAGGCAGAATGAAAGATCATCCCATAACATGGGACACCTAGCATTCTCTATACTTCTTGCTAAATGTCAGTAACAGCTCCCCTTTCCAATAATTATGGCAATAAAAGATACCCTACAAAATTCAAGCCTGCCCTAAGAATAAGGAAAATGAGATGGGGCTTTATGAGACATACGAAGGAGTTTGGATTTTATTCCAATTTCCATGGAAAGTCACAGAAAGATTTTCTTTGGGAAATCACATAAACTATTTTGCATTGTCAAGTTTGCCATGTACAAATTGATTGTAGTAGGGCCAAGAGTGGTGGCAGAACATTGCAAGAAGCTGCATCAATCCCTAGACAGCAAAAGAGATATCAAAGAGCTAGAATAATAAAGTCACGGCAGCCGGGTGACTCTCACCCCCTGGGGAGGCATCCCGGATGGGACGGTGGTCCTGGAACGTAGGAAACTTTGTGAAGTAGAACTGCCGGCGAGATGCCCCTCCCCCCGCTGGAGCAGTGAACTCGGACAGCTGGGAGCGCCGTAAAGGAGGCCGCTCGGCACAGCGCTGGGACTCTGAGCAACCACTGGGGCTCCGGCGGCTGCCCAGGGGAGGAGTGGCGAGGAGAGCTGTGTGGACTCAGGACACCGGGGCCTGCCCTGAGGAGGAGGAGGAGGAGCGTGGCCGTGTGGATTCGGAGTGACTGCACCAGAGCTACAGGCGGTTGCCAGAGGAGAAGCCGCGCAGCGAGCTGTTTGGACTCAGAACGACGCTTCTGAACCCCGGGGCCTGCCCTGAGGACGAGGAGGAGGAAGAGGAGCGCGGCCACTTGGATTCGTGTGACTACACCAGAGCTACAGGCGGTTGCCAGAGAAGGGGCTGCGTGGCGAGCTGTTTGGACTCTGACCACTTCTGAACCCTGGGGCCTGCCCGGAGGAATAGGAGGAGGACGAGGAGGAGCGCGGCGGGTCCTTTGGACTCGCAGTGACTGCATTAGCGCTCCAGGCGGCTGCGCAGAGGAGAAGGCCAGTGGTGAGTTGTTTGGTCTTAAAGTGACAGCTCCTGAACACAGGGGGGCTGCCTGGAGGAGAAGCATGGTGGGACGCTTGGTCTTGAGTGGCCGCACCAGAGCTCCGGGCGGTTGCCCAGAGGACCCGTGCAGCGGGTCACGTGGATTCAGAGCCACTCAGAGGGACTGCTCCTGAACACCTGGGGGGTTATCTGGAGAAGGAGGAGGAACGGGGAGGGTCACCTCGACTCGGAGTGATTGATTGCCCCAGGCTACGGGTGGTTGGTGGGAGGAGGAGGCACGAAGTGAGTTTCTTGGACTCCTAGTGACCGCACCGGAATACTGGGCGGCTGTCTGGAGGAAGAGGCCTGTGGCGGGGCTCTGGGACTCAGAGCAATTGTTCGGGGCCACAGGTGGCTGCTCAGAGGAGGGGCCACACAGCCAGGTGATTAGGTGCAGAGCAGGGTCCCAGGATCTAGGAGGCTTCTGGGTGGAAGAGCCGCACAGACACAGGCTTAGGGCGGAGCGAAGGTTCCAGGACTGTGGGCAAATTCTCTGAGGAGGGGCAGCCTAAGGAGATTCATCTGCGAAGGGTGAGGCTCCCAGCCCCAGGAGGTAGGGCCGGGCCCCTGGGAACTTTGCAGAGGAAGGCAGCCCAGCCCAGGCGGTAGCTGTAAATTGAGGAGAACCTCTAGGAGGGAACTGACCAGCGAGACCTCCCCACCGGGTGAGTCTTCCCTGCTGGGTGAGGTTTCCCCACAAGGACGGTAAAACCAGAGACTCAGGCCCAAACAGGCCTTGCCTCAGCCCGCAGCCTAGGTCCCCTTTGGATGACCATTGGTTAACAAGTGGAGGCACCTCTGCCCACTAGCAGGGATTATACCCCACCTGAAGGCCACCACTCCTAGAGAGGCAGCTTCCTTGTGGAGCACCGCATTATCAACTTCCTCCATGACTTCAGCCTACTGAGGCTAAGGGGGGATATATATAGAAATCTTCAGGGACATTGTAAGTCAATAGAGGAAATCTGCAATATCTCAGCGGTCCACTGATACCTGAACAATATGAGAAAACAAGGAAAGAAAATGCTGCAAACAAATCTAGATGTTACATCAATAAAACCCAATGACAGCATGGCAGAAGAAAT
This sequence comes from Sciurus vulgaris, assembly GCF_902686455.1. Classification (NCBI taxonomy): domain Eukaryota; kingdom Metazoa; phylum Chordata; class Mammalia; order Rodentia; family Sciuridae; genus Sciurus; species Sciurus vulgaris. The sequence goes on from NW_027632595.1 coordinate 185,535, forward strand.
GACAGAAAAGGAGTTCAGAATGTACATAATTAAAATGATCAGAGAAGCAAACGAGATGAAAGAGGAAATGCAAGCATTGAATGATCGCACCAATTGACAGTTAAAAGAGCAAATACAGGAAGCAAAAGATCATTTCAATAAAGAGTTAGAGATATTGAAAAAAAACCAAACAGAAATCCTTGACATGAAGGAAACAATAAACCAAATTAAGAACTCCATAGAAAGCATATCCAATAGGATAGAACATCTGGAAGACAGAACCTCAGACATTGAAGACAAAATATTTAACCTTGAAAACAAAGTTGAACAAACAGAGAAGATGGTAAGAAATCATGAACAGAATCTACAAGAACTATGGGATATCATGAAAAGGCCAAATTTAAGAATTATCGGGATTGAGGAAGGCCTAGAGAAACAAGCCAAAGGAATGAATAATTTATTCAATGAAATAATATCAGAAAATTTCCCAAATCTGAAGAATGAAATGGAAAATCAAGTTCAAGAGGCTTATAGGACTCCAAATACACAAAATTTCAACAGACCCACACCAAGGCACATTATAATGAAAATACCTAACATACAAAATAAAGACAGAATTTTAAAGGCTGTGAGAGAAAACAACCAAATTACATTCAGGGGGAAACCAATACGCATATCAGCAGATTTTTCAATCCAGACCCTAAAGCTAGAAGGGCCTGGACAACATTTTCAAGCCCTGAAGAAAATGGATGCCACCAAGAATCTTATACCCAGCAAAACTTACCTTCAAATTTGACGATGAAATAAAATCCTTCCATGATAAAAAAAAAGCTAAAAGAATTTACAAAAAGAAAGCCAGCATTACAGAACATTCTCAGCAAAATATTCCATGAGGAAGAGATGAAAAACAAAGAAGCAAATCAGCCAAGGGAGGAATTATCCTAAAGGAATTGTCAAATAAAGGAGGAAACAATTTGTGTCAAACAAATAAATAAATAAATTTTAAAAATGAACCAAATGACGGGAAGGAACCAAATCATTTCTCTATAATAACCCTGAATGTTAATGGCCTGAATTCATCAATCAAAAGACATAGACTGGCAGACTGGATTAAAAAGAAAGATCCAACAATATGTTGCCTGCAAGAGACTCACCTCATAGAAAAAGATACACATAGACTAAAGGTGAAAGGATGGGGAAAACATACCATGCACATGGACTCAGCAAAAAAAGCTGGAGTATCCATCCTCATTTCCGATAATGTGGACTTCAAGCCAAAGTTAGTCAGAAGGGATAAAGAAGGACATTTCAAACTTCTTAAGGGAAGCATAAATCAGCAAGATATAACAATCATAAACATCTATGCCCCAAACAGTGGCTCATCTATGTATGTCAAACAAATCCTTCTCAATTTCAGAAACCAAATAGACCACAACACAATAATACTAGGTGATTTTAACACGCCTCTCTCACTACTGGACAGATCTTCCAGACAACAATTGAACAAAGAAACCATAGATCTCAATAACACAATCAATAATTTAGACTTAACGGACATTTATAGAATATACCATCCAACCAAGAGTGAATACACTTTCTTCTCAGCAGCACATGGATCCTTCTCTAAAATAGACCATATATTATGCCACAAAGCTAATGTTAGCAAATACAAGAAGATAGAGACACTACTATGTATTCTATCAGATGATAATGGATTGAAGTTAGAAATAAATGAAAGAGTAAAACACAGAAACTATTCCAACATCTGGAGATTGAACAATATGCTATTATATGATGAATGGATAACAGAAGATATTAGGAAGGAAATTAAAAAATTCTTAGAGGTAAATGAGAACAAAGAAACATCATATCAAAATCTCTGGGACACTATGAAAGCAGTACTTAGAGGGAAATTTATTTCACGGAGCGCATTGAATAAAAGAAGTAAAACTCAACAAATAAACGACCTAACGCTACAGCTCAAAGCCCTAGAAAAAGAAGAACAGAACAGCCCAAAAGTAGTAGAAGACAGGAAATAGTTAAACTCAGAGCTGAAATCAATGAAATTGAAACAAAAGAAACAATACAAAAAATTGACAAAATAAATAGTTGGTTCTTCGAAAAAATAAACAAAATTGATAAACCTTTAGCCACACTAACAAAGAGAAGACGAGAGAAAACCCAAATCACTAAAATTCGGAATGAACAAGGAAATATCACAACAGACAGGATTGAAATACAAAACATAATTAGAAGCTATTTTGAAAATCTATACTCCAACAAAATAGAAATTTCGAAGACATCAACAGGTTTCTAGAGACATATGAATTGCCTAAACTGAACGAGGAGGACATAAACAATTTAAATAGACCAATTTCAAGTACTGAAATAGAAGAAGTCATCAAAAGCCTACCAACAAAGAAAAGTCCGGGACAGATGGGTTCTCAGCCGAGTTCTACAAAACCTTTAAAGAAGAGCTCATTCCAATACTTCTCAAAGTATTCCATAAAATAGAAGAGGAGGGAACCCTCCCAAACTCATTCTATGAAGCCAATATCACACTGATACCTAAACCAGACAGAGACTCATCAAGGAAAGAAAATTTCAGACCAATATCCTTAATGAACATCGACGCAAAAATTCTCAACAAAATTTTAGCAAATCGCATACAAAAACATATTAAAAAGATAGTGCACCATGATCAAGTGGGTTTCATCCCAGGGATGCAAGGTTGGTTCAACATCAGGAAATCAATAAACGTAATTCACCATATTAATAGACTTAAAGTCAAGAATCACATGATTATTTCAATAGATGCAGAAAAAGCATTTGATAAAATACAGCACCCCTTCATGCTCAAAACACTAGAAAAAATAGGGATAGTGGGAACATTCCTTAACATTGTAAAGGCCATTTATGCTAAGCCCATGGCTAATATCATTCTAAATGGTGAAAAACTGAAAGCATTCCCCCTAAAAACTGGAACAAGGCAGGGATGCCCTCTTTCACCACTTCTATTCAACATCGTTCTTGAGACTCTGGCCAGAGCAATTAGACAAACCAAAGAAATTAAAGGGATACGAATTGGAAAAGAAGAACTCAAACTATCCCTGTTCGCTGATGACATGATTATATATTTAGAGGAACCTGGAAATTCCACCAGAAAACTCTTAGAACTCATAAGTGATTTCAGTAAAGTAGCAGGTTACAAGATCAATGCCCATAAATCCAACGCATTTTTATACATAAGTGATGAATCTTCAGAAAGAGAAATTAGGAAAACTACCCCATGCACAATAGCCTCCAAAAAAATAAAATACTTGGGAATCAATCTCACAAAAGAGGTGAAAGACCTCTACAATGAGAACTATACAACACTAAAGAAAGAAATTAAAGAACACCTTAGAAGATGGAAAGATCTTCCATGTTCTTGGATAGGAAGAATTAATATTGTCAAAATGGCCATACTACCTAAAGTGCTATACAGATTCAATGCAATTCCAATTAAATCCCAATGACGTACCTTACAGAAATAGAGCAAGCAATTATGAAACTCATCTGGAAGAAAAAGAAATCCAGAATAGCTAAAGCAATCCTTAGCAGGAAGAGTGAAACAGGGGGTATTGCAATACCAGATCTTCAATAGTAACAAAAACGGCATGGTATTGGTACCAAAATAGAAAGGTAGATCAATGATACAGAATAGAGGACATGGACACAAACCCAAATAAATACAATTTTCTCATACAAGACAAAGGGGCGAAAAATATGCAATGGAGAAAAGATAGCCTCTTCAACAAATGGTGCTGGGAGAATTGGAAATCCATATGCAACAGAATGAAACTAAACCCATATCTCTCACCATGCAGAAAACTAAACTCAAAATGGATTAAGGACCTCGGAATCAGACCAGAGACCCTGCAGATTATAGAAGAAAAGTAGGTCCAAATCTTCACCTTGTTGGTCTAGGACCAGACTTCCTTAACAGGACTCCCATAGCACAAGAAATAAAAGCTAGAATCAACCACTGGGATAGATTCAAACTAAAAAGCTTATCTCTCAGCAAAGGAAACTATCAGCAATGCGAAGAAAGAGCCTACAGAGTGGGAGAATATCTTTGCCAATCATACTTCAGATAGAGCACTAATCTCCAGAATCTATAAAGAACTCAAAAAACTCTACTCCAAGAATTCAAATAATCCAGTCGACAAATGGGCTAAGGAAATGAATAGACACTTCACAGAAGAAGATCTACAAGCAATCAACAAACATATGGAAAAATGTTCAACATCTCTAGTAATAAGAGAAATGCAAATCAAAACCACCCTAAGATTCCATCTCACCCCAATTAGAATGGCGATTATCAAGAATACGAGCAACAACAGGTGTTGGCGAGGATGTGGGGAGAAAGGTACACTCATACATTGCTGGTGGGGCTGCAAATTAGTGCAGCCACTCTGGAAAGCAGTGTGGAGATTCCTTAGAAAACTTGGAATGGACCCTCCATTTGACCCAGCTATCCCACTCCTTGGCCTATACCCAAAGGACTTAAAATCAGCATACTACAGAGATACAGCCACATCAATGTTCATAGCTGCTCAATTCACAATAGCCAGACTGTGGAACCAACCTAGATGCCCTTCAATTGATGAGTGGATAAAGAAACTGTGGTATATATATATACAATGGAATATTACTCAGCCATAAAGAATGATAAAATTATGGCATTTGCAGGCAAATGGATGAAATTGGAGAATATCATGCTAAGTGAGATAAACCAATCTCAAAAAGGCAAAGGACGAATGATATCACTAATAAGTGGAGGATGACACATAATGGGGGGGAGGGAAGGGTTAGTGTTAGGGTTAGAGTTAGGGTTAGGGAGGGGGGCAATTATGGAGGAAGGAACTACTGTATAGAGGGTAAAGAGGGGTGGGAGGGGTGGGGGGAAAGGAAAAAATAACATAATGAATCAAACAACATTACCCTATGTAAATTTATGATGACACAAATGGTATGCCTTTACGCCATGTACAGAGAAACAACATGTATCCCATTTGTTTACAATGAAAAAATATAAAATAAAATAAACATAAATAAATAAATAAAGTCCTCACTCTACTTCCCACGACAACTGGATATCAACTGGATCATCTAATCCAAAGTGCATTGCTAGTTATGCACTCTTTGCATTTTGTACAGTGGTTAATATTCCATTGACAATATTATAGATATAACATATATCTATATATATATACACATATAACATATATATAACATATATCTATATATATATATACACATATAACATATATATATATATACACTACATAATGAAACACTGGTTCACAAAGCACTGGTTCACTGGTTCACTGGTTATAGCAATATCTTGTGAAACATGAAGGAACATCAGTTGAGTCTGAGGACAGCTTTATGGAGTAGTGCTGAAGTAGGAAGAATCTATAAATATTCTGTGATACACCAGAAAATTATTCCTGAAAAAATCAGAAATATTTTAATGTAGGTGATCAGTCTAAATCAGAAGAGCTTTTTTGTGGAGCTATATTTATAAAAACAGCAAACAAAAATACAAACAAATCAAATTCTATTAAAAACTCCAGTTTTGGTATATGAGAATAAATTTTGGAATTAATTAAACTCATTTTCAAAACATGAAGATGTACTTCTTAATGAGTTTTGAATTATTTCCCATTGTAGAACACAGATATAATAATCTTACAATGCAACATGTAGTAATTAATGTTTGAATTAAGGACAGACTACATAAGAGAGTATTGGGCTCATGTTCTCAATAAAAATGACAGATCATTTCATTAATCAATTTTTATTGGTCACCTACATCATAGGCACTTAGATTTTTTGTTTAGAAATCATTTTCATGTTTTCTAAGTAATTTGATAGACTTCATTTTTTAAATTAAAAAAACAGGTTTATTGAAGGATATTTTTTATACTCCACTTCTAATATTTTTAAATTTGAAGGGATTTACAGTGAATTTTCAAATATATATATATATATATACACACACACACACACATACATATATTTGTATATGTCAGGATTCAAAGTTTCAGGAAAACTTTCCAGAAATTGCCCAGGGAGGAAGGTACAGGAGGAAGGATTTGAACACAGATACAGATCCCTTGGACTCAAAGCTGTTTCTCTCCTCCCTATGTTGAGTGTCTCTAGTGATAGGAAAACGACATCTAGAATAATGTGGAACCATTTCCCCATCTTAAAGCTAGATCCATGTCACAATCATCAGTATTAGAGTCTCCTAATGCAAATATTACAATGTTTTACTGTCATATGTGGGATGGGCTTCAAAGAAATATCTTAGTGGGTATTACATTTACTGCCTTATGCTTAAGTAGATTCACACACATTACAATATTAAATTGGCTTATCTTGTCTTCTTCCTCTGAAAAGGACCTGTGCTAATTTAAGTTTCTAAATATATTTAGGCAAGGAGGGGGTGGGGTAGGGAAAAATTGGTAGGAAGTGAGTTAATGATTGTTTTTATATCAGTGAGTTATTAAAACACAATGACTAGAGAAAGTGGAATGTTCTGTGTATTTAAGTAGAGACCCAAGGCAAAGTGGCTGCCAGTTCACCCAATTACAGAGCATGCACTTCCAGAAGTAGCATAGACTTCTTACATCCTGACCAGCTTAGATAAAAGGACACCTCACACAATGAATCCTTGCCTACAAGTAATAAATAGGAATGTGGGATGGGGTAACAACACAGAAAGGGAAGGATGGTGGGATGGAAGAGGATATTCTGGCTGCCAGTTCCCAGTGGGTTGACAGGATTATCTGTACATCCTTCAGCAGATGATGTGGAAAGGGGATAAGAGAGCTGAAGATCAGCTTGAATCCTTTGACTGATGGTGGCAGTTTGGGGTGTGAGATCAGGTGTGGCATTCAAGGTAGAACAACCCAGGACCAAACCAGGAATAAAGAAATGACTTTAGGGGCTTTCTTTGTCCTTGTCCTTCTTTTTGTATGTGTGTGGAGATGGGGGGTGGAAACTTGGAGCCTGGCACATGCAGGAAACTGCCACACCACTGAGGTCCACCCTGTACCAAGAAATGATTTTAATATTGGAAACGACAAAGGTAGGAGATGTCCTAAACAGCAGCTGGTCTGTATGGAATGTAGTAAAATGAAAATCAGTATTTCTTAGCACCCTGAAAGGATACTTATTTAACTGCCTGTTCCCTCCCTCCCTTCACAATAATGCTTTCACTGCTATTTTGCAATTTAGAAGTTTCTATTGGGGGCGGTTGAGGGAGCTGTATTCCATGTCCCACAGATACTGAGAACCAAGCGACCTCCATATACTGAGTGCTCGGCTGGGCCTCTAGATCATTGTTGCCACTGTAGCCAAACCAATATTGAGTGATACCATGTGGCTCAGGACCAGGTATTCAATGTGCCTCACACCAGTCTAACCGCACAATGACCAATGAGAGGGTGACTATTATTTTTCCATTTTACAGACAAGGCGTGAAACAACACAGACATTAATCATTTGCCTTGAGATGGTGCAGCTAGAAAGTGGTAGTACTGGAATTAAAAAGCTAGTGTGTTGTAATTGAAGTGCCTCCTCTGAATCATCCATCTGCAACATAATTATAAATCTGTGGGCTGGGGTGGAACCAGGTGTAGGCACATATTCTTCAGTCTCTATCTGACCCAAGACCAAGGGAAAGATGAAATATCCTCAATATGGCTAGCTCTAGAATGAAAAGAAGTGCCAATGTAACTTCTTTTGTTTTTTGTTTTTTTTTTTTCTTTTTTATTCCCTTTCTTTTCCATTTTTGAAACTTAGTCTATGGAAATAGAGAGAGTGATGGCACTTTATCTTTTGGATCAAGGTTTTTTTTTTTTTTATCTTTTTGTACAGGGCATTGAACTCAGTGGTACTCCACTGCTAAGCCACATCCCCAGCCCTTTTTTTGTATTTTATTTAGAGATAGGGTCTCACTGAGTTGCTTAGCTTCTCACCTCCACTGAGGCTGTTTTTGAACTAGGGATCTGCCTGCCTCAGCCTCCTGAGCCACTCGGGATCACAGGCATACACCACCACATCCAGCAAGGTTTTTTTTTTTTTTTTTTCTTTTCTTTCCTTCTTTTCTTTTTTCTTCTCCCCCCTCTAATTTTCTCTCTCCCTCCCTCTCTTTCTTTCTTACTTTCTTTCTTTCTCTTTCTTTCTTTCTTTCTTTCTTTCTTTCTTTCTTTTCTTTCTTTCTTTTACTGATTGTCAGCTTTTCACAAAGCATTCCTTAAAAACATCACTCTCAAGCTTTTAAACGTAACAGGTCCCTGTCTATTTATCATACAACATTTAGGCAGAATGGATTATGGCCTTTTGTATTCTGTTGCTGACACTGAGCTTTCAGATCTCCAAAGATATTTTTCAGTTCCAGGTCTTGGAAACTGTAGGCCACAGGTTGCCTTTTGGCAACTGCAGCATTCAAAGTGACTCAAGAATTACAAAACTGTACTTGATACACATTTATCAGACTTAGTAAAAAATAATATTTGTAGAAAAATGCCTACAGTTCATACAATCCCATTTGTCCCAGAAGAAAAAAGATGTAAATGCAACAAAGGAACCCATTGCCCTTGTGGTGGGCAGTCCCTCTTCTGTGCTGGGTGACAGGGTGTGGTAATGTGACCCCAATGTGGCACATTTTCAAGGCACTTGGCAAATTACTTGTTTCCTAAATTCTGCTAGTAAAAGAAAAGGCAGACAATAAATTAAAGAATATTTTAAGAAATACCTATGGTTCTAAGAGAGTCTACTGATATTATACCACCCAAGAAACACCATATATTCCAAGTCCATGGTCCCAGGAACTGGCAATGCTTTTCAGAGATTTATCGTTCTTTCAACAGCTGCTAGAAACTCAATGAGCTTTGGAGGATCAGGGGACTGTCCCTGCACCCCAGAGCTAATGAGCCAAAGATCTTGTTTACTGTCACCACCTTTCTCTCCTGCTCTTTTCCCAGAAGCTCTTACTGTCTCTCATTCATCCTTCTTGCTCAGTGTGTCTTTATTCGGGCATTATTATGGATATGCTAATATCTGGGGAAACAACTAATGAGGGTTTTGGTTTATTTTGTTTTGAGGTTCTGGGAGGAAACCCAGGGCTCATGTGAGCTCTCTACCACTGACCTACATCCTTCATCCAGTCTGGACAGCCTGGAATACTATTTTTTTCTTTTTTAAATTGTAGATGGACACAATACCCTTAATTATTTATTTTTATGTGGTGCTGATGATCAAACTCAGTGCCTCACACATGCCATGAGTGCTCCACCACTGAGCCCGAGCCCCAGCCCCACCCTGGAAATTCTTCATCAGGGTGCTTCATCCAGCTCATTTTCTTTCCGCACACCTGCTCCCTTTCTCTTGACTTCCTTTTATTTAACAGTATTACAGACTCACTTAACTGAAATAGAAATTCTTCAGAAATCCTTCCAAATCCTGGGGTATAGGGGATTTTTAAAAGACACAGATGATAGAAACAATGAAGGAATTTCCCATTGTCCTCTGTCCAACCCCCAGGTGAATTGATGACTGTTACTTACTCTCCCTGGCTTTCTTTCCCATTCGTCTTCCTTTTCAGACCCAAGTTCTTCTGGATTCTTGGGTGGCTTAATTTTTGTCTCTTCACTACTCTGGTGCTGTCCCTCTCTTACCTCGATTCTCCCGAAACCTTCACAGTGTTTTCTGTATTGACCTCAATGGCTTCAGTGTCCACCAGACTACACCATATCATTCATTCATTCTTCACCAAGTGCCTGGCGCCATCTAGTGGTACAGAGATGAACGTCAACACTCTACCCCTCTGAGCTGTCCTCTTGGTTCCTAGAGTTTTTTCTCCTCCAGTGACTTTCACAATTCTGCTACATGTAAGCAACTCTTGTGAAGGTTTGGCATGCAGCTGATTATCTTCGAAGTTCTTGCATTCCCAGATGTCTCTGAGGGAAAATTGCAGTGGACGGCTGTGGCTGCTCACAGTGAATGTGCCCTTTGCTCTCATCCCTTCTGCCTTGGAGACCCTACTTTGACTCTTAGCCTGGACAATGGGCAACCATTGCAATGATGGGCATGTGTCTGACAGAATTTCCCTAGGACTACCTTGTCCATCCTCAACCCTGGGGATTTGACCACATTTTCCTTTTGTCTGACCCCCAGTTCCAGCCTATATAACTCTGGGCATTGAATCCACTTCAATGCCCATCACCTGACCTCAGCTGCATTTACAGATGCTGGGCTGTGTTTTGGCTTGTTACCAGTGGGCTACAGGGGTGTTTACAGCTCCTGATTCCAACACAACTTTCCTTCTTCACACATCTCTGCAAGTCACCACAGAGTATCCTCCATCTTCTTCTCACCAATGAACTGCTACATCAAATCACTCTACTTCCATTTATTTCAGTCCAGACTTTCAAACCCTCGCCATTTGCCTTTGGGAAATCCCTCAAAAATTTTATAGGTCCTTAAATTATTCCTAGTTATTAAGTTGAAACCTTTTCTAGATTCTCATTCTTCTTTGTCCTGTGGTGGTCATGCTGCTGATGAAAACTTCCATTTGAAACTCTTCCCTTGGCTTCTGCAATGACTCTTTCTTGCTCTGTCAGATCCTTCCTGCTTCTTCTGTGATGGCTTCACTACAGGTTGTCTCCTGGTCCCTGGCTGGTTTAGTCTCAATCATCTAGGAGCTAAAATCATAGGGGAAAATAAAAATATTCCATTCCTTAGTATAACATACCAAAGATCCCAAACAACCTGGCTCCTTCCCCACTGCCCTACACTCCAGCTACACTCATTACCCAACTGTACCCAGGTCTCCTGGTTGGGTCTTTGCATTTTCTGCCTGGTAGACATTTCTCCCCAAGCCCTTGGCCTGCACAACACCCAGTGAGCTCTTTGGTCAGTTGCTCTTCTCCACTGTTGTGCACCCTCGGTGGCCCTGGTTATCATGGCACTGTGACTTCATTCTCTTGCCTATTTCCCATCAGAGTGCAGACTGCCTGACTGCAGGATGGAATTGTTCCCTTTTTTTCTCCTTTTATCATGGAGGATCACAGGATCGTATTTAATGAAGGGAGCAATCACCATCTCTATGCTAAGGAGATGATAGAAACTTGTACACCTGCATTTCCCCAACACACTAACCTTGTGCCAGGTCATCATACTCACTCAGTTTAAGGATAAATCAATTTATCTATGGGATAGGCAGGCAACTTTTAGTGTGTTCTTTTTGTTAATCTGGTACTTTAAAAACTTTTAGGGAACAAGTATTGTTTTAGTTAAAAGTAAAAAGAACCTATCTTGAAAAAAAGTCAAATATTTTCATACTTTATTATTTAAAACTCATTTGCTTACCGATATCAAAAACCTAAATCAAACTACATTAAGCAACAGGGGATTATTAATAAAGATTCTGGTGTGTATGCAAAGTAAAAACAGACATGGGGAGTTCTTTTTAAACCCTAGACCTAGGAACCTGGTTGCCCTAAGACTCCTTTCCCTTCTTCTTCCTTCTTTCCAGGCATAAAAAGTGGTGGCAGGGGACACTTCCCACATTTTATTATATCTTCAACCATGCAGAGACAAAACTTCCTCCCTCATTTTCAATCCTAATTTTCAAAAAGCCAGCTTCTGCTTTGACCACACAAAGAGGGGACATCATACTACATGGTATGATAAATTTCAGATTGGAGACCAGTTTTTAGAAATTGGGGTGCATATACTGAGACATAACAGATAATAGCAAATGAAATACTGTCTGAAAAAAAGTAAACACTTTTACTCAGATCCATCTTCTGCCCAGAAATATCCCATTATCAAAATGCTTCCCATCCTTCAAAGCTCAGTGATAATGACTTTCTTTGTAAAACTTTACTGATCTCCACTCACCCAAGTCAGGACTACTTCTTTGTTCTTTATTCTGTCTTATTTTGTAATTTTCTATGGCTGCACATTAATAAATGTAGGATATAAAATTAACCCTGGATTTAAAAGTCAAATCCTACTGATATTCCAATTCCCACACAATAAGTTTGGACAAGTTATTCACCTTCTGGGTTGGTTTTAAAAAAAATAAAAACAGGCATGGTTACAGTTTGGATAACTGTCCCCCTGAAGTTCTGTTGTGATGGAAGCTGTGGTACCCAGGTGGTGCTTTTAGGGTGGGTGGGATCTTAGAGGTGGGGCCTCATGAGTGTATGTCACTGGTGGTAGTGTGCACTGGAAGGGGACAGTGGGACATCTATCACTTCCCCTTCTTCTTTGCTGCTTGGCCATAAATGAGTGGTTTTTCTGCACCACACACATAAGTTCTTGCCCCTCACCAGGGGCCCCAATGCAGAGGGTCTGCCTGATCCTGGACTGCAATCACCAAAACTGTGAGCTAAAAGGCACATTTCCTCTTTATAAGCTGATCATCTCAATATTTGTTGCAGTAATATAAAGTTGACTAATAGGAGAGGAGGTCAGAGTAGTATCTCATGTGCTTCTGTGAGCATGAGAGACAGTGCTTAGCAACCACTTGCTCCTGCCTGCAGCCCAGTAGACACCCATCAATACCTTGCTTTCTTCCTTTCATAAGCTTCTGGGGGACAAGATTTTCCACTGTGTTCATCAAAAACTTTAAAGGTACAGGGCCTTCCACAAATACCTGTAGAACCAAGCTCCTTTGCATTCTTTCCAGTCAGGTATTTCTATTTTTTAAGTATTTCTTTAGATGTCAGTAGGCCTTTTTTATTATCAGCACCTTACCCCCCCCCATAACAGCCTTCTCACCATTCTTCATCTGAGGTGGAAATCGGTTCCTTCTGTGATAGAATGGCACCAACCAATAACTGTTCCTTCTGGATTTCTGCACATTGAGAGATGTGTACATTTAGATTCTGCTAGTTCTAGTTTTCTCTCAATTTTTTGCGTTCTACCTGTCTTGTCTTTTCTGACTTCAAGGATCTTTGCTCTTTACATGATTCCTCTTTATGAGTAACTTTGCTGGTTTGATTTAATTAGCAGAGAATATCTAAGGAAGAAAAAATAACCTTTCAAAAGAATAGCAAATCTTACCCTAAAATCTAATATGTGGAGAAAGGAAATCACCAATTTTTAATCAAAATAAGGAATAATGGAAGGTTTATTTAAAATTTCCATTAGAAAAAACGCACTAGTTTTGGAACAAATGTACTCAATGTATGACAGCATAAGTGAATAAAAAATAACAGAAGAAAAAAAACCATAGTACAAAAAATTTAAAAAGTTTAAATGGATTTAAACAGTGATATTCTTTAAAATTCTCCAAATATTTAACAGTTACTAGGTTTGACAATTTGTTTGACAATGAAAGCCTATTTCTGTATTGTAAACTCCATAAAACTGCTTGTTAAATCCAAACACTCTACATAACTGGTATTGAAATACATAGTTTGTCAATTTCAGAATAGCAGGAATTACTCATTTCCTCTCACAGTTATGTGGATTAACCAGCTGCATTATGCTTTCTGGGGAAAGGATAAAATGCAGAAAGAAAAAATAAATAAAATCTCTAAAAAAAATTGAAACACAGCCAAATTGAGACATCAGTTTTTTTTTTTCTTTAAGGCAACAAACTGAATTTTACAATATATTCTACATTTGCATTGTCATTTCCCCTTTCCTCCCCATCTCAAATACTCCTGAATTCACTAGTATAATCAACTCTTCACTTTCAAATATTCTGTACAAATATATTTAGCAAAGAGCACATACCTAACATCATTCTGACAGCAGTATGGTCAGCATACAATTTTAGAAAGATTACTATGTATATCACATTTATCTTTACTTAAAAACAAACAAAAACCATAACTAAACAAATAGTTTTAAAATTATGAAAACCCATGAAAGAAGATTCAACATGGGCTCTAACCTTGATAAAAACACACTTCAGAAAGACCAACCAGTAATGCTAAATTTCTGCCAAATAAATCCTAAGGCACCAAACACAAAAGGCCTCTTAGGACCACTCTTTTCTGATACATAATCTGTCCCTGGCTTGGCCATCTCATCCTTAACTATGCAGAGTCCTGCTAAAAGTCTGTATTTTAGTTATTTTACAAGAGAATATTACAATGTAAAGTGGACAGGTTCTTGATATCAACAGTATGTCATCAAGGGTTTTTGAATTATTGAATCCAACAGTTGGTCACAGAGGTCAAGTATTATTGAGGCTCTTTGTCAGCTCTCCATCAGGTCCATCCTTCAAGTACATGCAAGGCTCAATTGTTTTCAGAGGTAGAAACCTTGGGCCACTTAAGACACTGATGAAATAGGAGTATGAGGTGAACCCATCTGGGTGAGAACTTGATCCAGCCACTGCAGGAGACCATGCAGATGTATTTCAATCCAGCAGGGGGTGCTAGTGATATCTTGGCACTGGTATTCTGCACCCCAGCCCTGGAAAAAACACAGTAGGGTCATTTAGCTTGATTAACTCAGTGTTCAACTTATTAAGTAAAAGGAGTTCACCTAATCAGGGACTGACTGAAGCGACAGATCATTCCCACAAGAAGAATGCGTGTGCGCGCACACACACACACACACACACACACACACACCCCGTCTGGCAGGTGAACTGCAGTGGATAGTGCTGGTCAACTGAAGTTCATCCATGAATTCCAGATTACGAATCACTGGTCTTGGGGAATAAAAGTTTTAAAAGACATTATAAAAGCTCTAGAAAAAGAAGAACATAACACCACCAAAAGTAGTAGAAGACAGGAAATAATTAAAAGACATTATAAAGTTGTCTTATAAAGATACTTTTTAACTTTCATTTTCACTTTCCATTCCATTCTGAGAGTGAGGTAATAGCTTTATGGGCTGGTGGGTTGTACTGGAGATTGAACTCAGGGGCACCCAACCATGAGCCACATCCCCAGCCTTATTATGTATTTTATTTAGTGAAAGTGTCTCACTGATTTGCTTAGCACCTCACTTTTTTCTGAAGCTTGATTTGAACTCTCAATCCTCCTGCCTCAGCTTCCTGAGTTGCTATGATTACAGGCATTCATCATTGCACCCAGCAACCATGGCTATTATTAAATTCTCACTTCAGATGGTAGGTTCTGAGAGGGCAGAGACAGTACCAGCACAGTCACTGGTGAAACACAGAGGCTCTATAAATATGCACTCAACTGAAGGGATCTGGATTTTTCAGATATGGGAGAGTTTAAGGTGAAAATAATTTATAAAATATATGCTTTATATTACCATCCTAAAATGGTCAACCTAAAAATGGTGCAAGATTGACTATTAATGTTGGTTATATTAATGTCCAGAGCATTTCTCCAAGACACTTGAGTGGAAGAGTGTGAAGTATCCAGTCACTGTGATAATAAAGAAACACACACACACACAAAAAAAAATGCTGTGAAAACAATCTGCAATGTTCTTGTTGCTAATATATGAGGATCCCTTACAATGTCAGCAAGAGCTTTCAGTACAATTTGTTTATCCTCAACTCTCTAAATCCAGCTTTCCAGCTATGTCCATCTCATGGTGCAAGTCCTTTTGTCCTAGTGCACAGTGCATATTCTTTTAATAATATGTGTGAGCCCACAGGCATCCTGAAGCTAAAGACTGTAGGTTGTCTTCATCTGTATTCCTTCTCTGGAATAGTGCTAGAATTTTGGCTTAAAGAATAAAATCTGACAAATTTAGAATATATATCTGTGCATTATAAATACCTTCTATTAGTGTAAAAGGTTTTATCTTGTGTAGAAGTACATTATTAAAATTGTAAAAGTGATATAGTTAAAACTGATTGAGTGATTAATAGGGAATAAATCAGAAGAGGCAGCTAATTGGAGTATTATAGTTGTAAATTCTTCCAGAGTGGTCCTTCAACAATAATAGACTCGCAAGGGGTCTGTAGAATAATTACCACAGTCCTGGCTCCATCGACCCTCATTTTATAGATAAGGAAAATGAGGCCAGAGAAGAGTCCCTTCACCTTTCCCACACAGTTAAAATGGCAGCTAGAGGCCAGGTGGGGAGCACACATCTGTAATCCCATGACTTGGGAGGCTGAGGCAGGAGGATCACAGGTTTAGGGCCAGCCTTGGCAACTTAGTGAGATCCTAATTCAAAATTTTTAAAAAAGCAAAGACAGTGAGAAGGAGAACCTGTATCTCTTCACTTGAATGCTATTCTTTGCTCCAAAGTAATACAAAGAAACAAACAAAAAAAAAAAAAAACGCTTTAGGCAAGTCACTGTCCTTATTCTAAAAATCACTACAGCAAAAATGCCAAGTCAAAAATTAAACACTGGGTGTGAAAAATAAACAAAAAAGGTTTTGTAGTCTCATATGTACATGACTTATAGGTCATTCTCTGAAAGGAGTAAAACAAAACAAAACAAAACTCCTTTGTTGTTAAAGAGGTATGAGGCTCAGTTGCAAAGAACCACTGAATTGCATTTTGAGAAAAGAAACAGTAAGAAAGCATATTGAAAATCTGCTAAGATGACCTGAAATAGGAAAGAATGGTATTTGGGGAAAAACATGTTACCTAAAGTATGATGAATGAAGTAAGTTTCCAAAGTCATCCTCAGTGATAAATACATTACAAAACTGGTTTAACTAGCTAGTTGAGCTTCTAAAGAGAGGACTCTGAAGGTGACTGCCTCACCCCAGTCTGAAGTTTTGTTTCTAAGAGGCATATGGGATGGAAATATATCTTTGAGAATTCAGAGACAAGTCAGCTTCTAGAATGTCATGTACTCATGAAACCCATTCAGAAATTAATTTTTTTCAGTTCAGTGGCATTGTAAAAACTTTCATTTCTCAGAGGCAGAAGATGAGGCAGCAGAGCAACCAGTTACTACAAGCATGTCTTTAACCTTCTCCTCAAACATACAATACATACTTACAGCTAAGTTACCTATCTTTGAGCAAGGGCCTTAATAAATTTTGAACTATATGAAAAGTACAAGATATACTAGAACCACTGAAACAACAACAAAAACCTGACTAATCAAAAATAATTTCCACTGTGATGAACTTTTATTTTTACAAAAAAACAATGCACTTATCATTGAACTAAAAGTAACAAGTGTTACAAACATAAAATTACTAGAATAATCATAAAAGTACTAAAAAGAAAGGGTGGATATATTTACTCAATTGCTCTTATAGGACAAACATTTAAGTTATATGATTAAATACATAATATATTCTAATGGTATTACAGTAGCTAAATAGCGCTATCTGCCTAAGGAAGAGGCTATTAAAGGTTACTGTTTTTGACTTTTGACACAAGCGCTCCTATGTCCCAATAATATATTCTTGAAATTCACATTCTGGTTAAGGTTTAAAAATCCCTAGATCAGTAAGTCCGCTATTATTGACATGTATCAAGAGGGAGGAGGTAGACATCATGATGTACTCCAACAATGCACACCAAAATGCACTAAACCAAACCTATGCCATTGGAGCTCACTCACCTTCACAAAGCTCATGCATATAAGACATACTTTTGTGAGCTCATAGATGGTCTTGAAACCATGGTTCACCGACTGTGCCAACAACTGAGCAAATTCTTAGTTGTTAAAAATTTTCAAGCTGCAGCCACTAGGGATCTTGCAGACAGTTGTGGGGTAAAATCCATGATGGTAGTTGCAGTTCCGACTTTGCACATAGCTACTACTGTCACTGAGGCATTCAGCATACACCTCCCCTCCAACATAGTAAAGATGCACTCCTGTGGGAAGATAGACCGTTTAGTTACTGCCATCTTTTTATAGCCGAAAGGCACCTGTGCAGCCTGAACATAAAAGTATACATTTATGTGGATTTCAACTTTGGCAGCACAGGCAGATACTCACTAAGTCCTGCATAACTGATAAAATCTTAGTTAATACAATATCCACATGTCAAGAACATCAAAGAGATTTCTATAAGGTAAAAGGAAAAGTATAAAAATATCACAAAGTATAAAAATTTCATTTTGGGTTATTTTGGGGGGTACTGGGGTTGAATTCAAGTATGCCTTATCACTGAGCCACATCCTCCACACCCCCCCACACACTTTTCAAATTTTGAGACAGGGTCTTGGTAAGTGGCATAGGGCCTTGCTAAGTTGCTGAAGCTGTCCTTGAACTTGCAGTCTTCATGCTTCAGGCTCTGTAGTCACTGGGTTAACAGGCAGGTGCCACTATACACAGTTAATTTTGATAAGTCATTAATGACCTACTTAGCTATGGCCAAACATGTATTCTCACTCTAAAAATATTGTACAATAACACTTGAGCTTTGTGGTAACTGTCTCTTGCATTATTTTGCAGCAGAATATAGAGAAGGTGTTGGAGGCCGCTGCCCTGTAGGGCCCGCAGTGGTAGCTGGCCTCGCTTTAAGATGGCGCTGAGAAGCCCAACCACAAAGAAAAACAATTTTAAGGAAGTGCTTTCTATTGGCTGACTGATCTCCTCCGTGTCCGTGATTAGCTCGTGATCAGTACATGTCCTCATTGCCCACCATTAAGTCTCCATGAGCCAAACGCCTGACCCGTTAAGGTGATTGGTTGTTACCTCCCATAAAGCTGCGTATTTTTTGCGGCAGAGAGGGGCAGCAGCCGCGCGATGAGAGAAGAAGAGAGAGAGCTGTGCAGCGAGAAGAAGAAGAGGAAGACGGCGGCGGTGGAGGAAGAAGAACCAGACACTCAGCTCAGAAGCTCTCCCATAAAATAAAGACCTTAAAACTCCATCTGAGAGCCCAGTCTTCAGTGTACTCACTGGACGAGAGAGAAGGGAGACCAAGAAAAAGAAGTAGAAAACTAGAGGTAGAAGAAACTCTGCTGAGAACTGACATGAAGGGATAGCAAATTTTTTAAACTAAAAGTGGCATGCTGTATAAAATGCTCACCAAACTATCACCTACTGCAAAATTCTTCCTGTGAGACCCAGAACACTAGAAGTGTAAGAAATTGAAACAATGCAGTCTTTAAAAGAAGAAAGAGGGGAAAGCCCCCCTGACAAAGTCTTATGCCATTAAGGGAGATTACACGTGCCACCCAGCAGTCACAGCTTGTGTGGCTTTAAATGAGCCATCTTTCAGGTAACTGTATAGCTTACACACTGTACTGTGATGGTTCCATCTGAAATACTAAGTGTTGGGTTTTGTTGGGGGCCGCTGCCCTGTAGGGCCCGCAGTGGTAGCTGGCTTCACCCTAAGATGTGCCAAGAAGCCCAACTGCAAAGAAAAATAACTTTAAGGAAGTGCTTTCTATTGGCTGACTGATCTCCTCCGCATCCGTGCTTAGCTCGTGACCAGTACATGTCCTCATTACCCACCATTAAGTCTCCACGAGCCAAATGCCTGACTCATTAAGGTGATAGGCTGTTATATACCATAAAGCTGCGTACTTTGCACGGCGGAGGCGGCGCAATGAGAGAAGAGGCAAGGCAGGCAGCAGCTGCGTGACAAGAGAAGAAGAGAGGCAGTGGCGGCGGTGGAGGAGGAAGA
Source organism: Sciurus vulgaris (assembly GCF_902686455.1). Lineage (NCBI taxonomy): Eukaryota > Metazoa > Chordata > Mammalia > Rodentia > Sciuridae > Sciurus > Sciurus vulgaris. Next base: position 205,076 of record NW_027632595.1, read on the forward strand.
AAAACCAGGCACTCTGCTCAGAAGCTCTCCCATAAACATAAAGACCTTAAAACTTCATCTGAGAGCTGAGTCTTCATTGTACTCGCTGGACGAGACAAGTGGTGCCGAGACCCGGGACCCCTCGCACCGCCACAAAAGAGGTAAGTAATTTCCAGGTAAAACAGCTGTTAAAACTAAACAAGTCAAGTAAAATAAGTTAAGAAAGGTTAAAGCAGTATATAGGAAGCTGGGAAAAGTAACCCCCGGCGGACAGGGAGCTGGGTAAAATAACCCCCAGTGGACTGGCCAGGTATTAAAATAATAAGATTTTGTGTGTTTGTTGTTTGTCAAGAGCTCATGTCTTTGGTTGTATTGTATTGTTGCAGAGCGCTATTGTTTTTAGTTTTTTAGTGTGACTTAGCATTGTAGTGTGGTTAGCATTTAAAGCTTTAGAAAATGGGTGGCGAAACATCATGGATCAGAATGGAGGGTCCGCTTAGAGACTTATTAAAAGCAAATGGAACACCTCTAAAAACAAAGACTGCGAGGCTTTTCCTCAGAACAATAGAGGAAGCTGCGCCATGGTTTTAGTGAGGGACTCTAAAATATACCACAGTGGGATCACTTAGGAGAGGATCTAAGAAAGAGGGAAAAAGTAGAACCATTGCAGGTGGGCATGAGCGCAATGTGGAAGTTGATTTGCAGGTGCTTAACTAACCCCAGGCCAACATTTAAAGATACGCTAGAAAAAGGAGAAGACATTTTACAGGAGAAAAAGAGGAACAGGAAAAAAGAACACAAGGAATGCAAAGGCTAAACTTTAACAGAGGAGGACCTCCAGGATCATGTTTCTATTGTAAACAACAAGGACACTTTAGAAAACAATGTCCCCAGTTAAAACAGCAAGACAGACCCCAGAGAAGGCCTAAACCTGGAATCTGCCCAAGATGTAGAAAGGGATATCATTGGGCTAGTGAATGTAGATCTATGATAGATGTAGATGGTAACCCTATCCCTCCTCGTGGAAGCTCAAAAAATGAGGGACGGGGCCCACAACCCCAGGGCCCGGCACAAATGTATGGGGTGATTCAAAAAGTGGCCAGGACACATTATCCAGTAACAGACCAAGGAGAGCAATACCAGGAAGTGCAGAACTGGACCTCTGTTCTACCACCAGAGCAATACTAATGCCAGAAATGGGAGTACAAGTCATACCTATTGACTTTAAGGGTCCCCTACCTGAGAACACCATGGGACTATTATTAGGCAGAAGCTCCAGTGCACTCAAAGGACTACTGAAGTTCCAGGAGTCATAGATCAAGATGATATAGGAGAAATTAAAGTGCTTACTTTATCACCTCAGGGCATTATTTCCATTTCTCTGGGAGACCAAATAGCTCCGCTTTGTATACTACTACTACCTAGTCTTCATGGCTCATTCCTGTCACAACAACGTTTTAGGGAGATAAGGGTATGGGATCTACAGTATCAATTTGGCCTGCTTACTATGGAACTAAAAAAACAGAACTATGTTAGAATTAATTGTAAAAGGAAAATTATAAATGGATTGTTAGACACAGGAGCAGACACAAGTATCATAGCAGAAAAGACCTGGCCAAAGGATTGGCCCACACAAAAGGCAAAGCAAACATTGAGAGGATTAGGTATTGCCACAGAACCAAAAAAAGAGCTCCATGTGGCTACAATGGAAAAGCCCAGAAGGTCAAGAAGGACTTTTCCAACCATATGTCTTAGAACAAATCCCAGTGACACTATGGGGTAGAGATATTTTAAATCAAATGGGGATGAAAATAACCACAGAAGGAATATACAGTGAACAAGCACAAAACATAATGAAAAAACAAGGGCACAAGTGGGGAAAGGGCTTAGGAACCCATGAACAAGGCATAACAGAACCACTATCAATTAAACAAAAAGGTGATAGACAGGGATTGGGTTTTCCTCGGGGCCACTGATGAAATAATTAAAATAAAATGGAATATAGAAAAACCAATCTGGGTCCCTCAGTGGCCCCGAAATGCAGAAAAACTTAAGGTGGCCCAGGAATTAGTACAAGAACAATTAGAGGCAGGACATATAAGGCCCTCCACATCACCTTGGAATACCCCCCATATTTGTTATAAAAAAGAATCAGGTAAAATGGAGATTATTACATGACCTAAGAGCCATCAATGCTGTAATGCAATCCATGGGGCCAATTCAATTGGGCCTACCAGTTCTTATCAGCATTACCAAAGGACTAGAATCAATAATAGTAGATATAAAGGATTGTTTTTTCTCTATTCCCTCTCCACCCTGAGCATAGAAAAGTTTGCTTTTACGGTCCCCTCCATTAATCATGGACAGCCTGATGCCAGATATGAATGGGAAGTTCTACCCCAAGGGATGTCTAATAGTCCAACTATATGTCAAATTTATGTAAATAGTGCTTTAATACCAATCAGAAATAAGTACCCAGATATAATTATATACCATTATATGGATGATGTATTATTTGCCACCCAGAACAAACAATACTAGACAAGGTATTTACTGATCTAATTAGTCATTTAAAGACAAGAGGACTTATTATAGCACCTGAAAGATACAAAGACAACAAGTTCAAGAATTTTTAGGCGCTAAATAAACAGTACAATCATTACACCCCTAAAAACTCTCTTCTAGACTCGACCATCTTAATACCTTAAGTGATTTTCAAAAGTTATTAGGTGATATTAATTGGATAAGGCCTTACCTTAGATTAACTACTCAAGATTTAGGACCATTATTTAATATCTTAAAGGGAGATGCTCATCCTTCTTCACCAAGAAACTTATAGAGGAAGCTAGAAAAACACCAGATGTAGTACAAAAAAGACTAGACGAGGGCACAGGTTGATTGTATAGATCTGTCGGCGTCTCTATCACTCATAGTACTTCCAAATAATTGTCGTCCCTACAGGAGTCCTCTGGCAACAAGACCTTTAATGTGGATACATTTACCCTACTCTCCAGGGAAAAACAATAGTTTCTTATCCTGAAGGCAATGGCACAATAATATTCAAGGCATTAAATCAGCCATCATAGTATTTGGAAAAAACTCCAGACAAGATAATAACCCCATATAATTCAGAACAAATTTCTTACTTAAGCAATAATAACAACGATTGGGTAATTCTTATGTTCACAACTGCTGCCCAATTTGACAATCATTATCCAAAACATCCATATATACAATTTTATCTAAGAAATCCTGTGATTCAAATAAAAATTACAAAAAAGGGAACCTATAAGACAAGCAGTGGTAGTGTTTACTGATGGTTCCAATAATGGTACTGGAGCATATTTTCATAAAGACAAGGTACAAACATTTCTTTTTCCAAAGGCTTCTGCACAGCAAATAGAATTATTAACAATAGAACAAAAATTAAAAGATTTTCTTAAAGTTCCTGTAATATTCTGTCAGATAGCCATTACGCTGTTAATGCAGTTCAACAACTGGAAGACGCCTGTTTAATCAACAAAAATTCCACCATATCCAACATACTCTTAGCATTGCAAAACTCATTTGGAGTAGAACAGAGCCATTCTACATAGGACATTTAAGAGCTCACACAGACTTGCCAGGTCTGTTAACACAGGGCAATAATATAGCTGATCTAGCCACAAGGGACCCTCATGTTTTTTCTATAATAGAAGAAGCACAAAACTTCCATAGTAAATTTCATGTAAATTCTAAAACCTTACAAATAAATTCAATATAACCAAAGAACAAGCCCGAACCATTGTAAAAAGCTGTAATAATTGTGTAACATACATAAATTCACCTAATAATAGCATTATTCCAAAAGGCCTATTGCCCAACCATCTATGGCAAATGGATGTAACACATTCCAGAGTTTGGAAATCTCAAATTTTTCATGTAACTATTGATACTACTCAGGGGTTATATTGCTTCATTACATAGTGGAGAAAAAATAAAAGACATAATATCACATAGCTTACAGGCCTTTGGGACTTGGGGAAAGCCTAAACAATATAAGACAGACAATGGGCAATGCATATATTTCTGCATCATTTAAAAAATTTCTTAAGTACCTTTGATATTTCCCATTCCACTGGAAATTCCATACAATCCTATGGGACAAGGAATCATTGAAAGAGCCAATCAAACACTAAAGGCTGTTTAAAATAAACAAAAAGGGGGAATAGGAGACACATACAGGTCTCCTAAAGATAAACTAAACATAGCATTATTTACTTTAAATTTTTTAAATTTGGTCATAGATGGAAAAACAGCCACAGATAGACACAGAAATCCTACAGTGGCTTCAAAAGTCCTTGTACAATGGAAGGATGTACTCAATGGACAAGTGGAGAGGCCCGGATCCAGTGTTATTCTGGAGTCGAGGCTCCATATGTGTTTTTCCGCAGGGTTGAAAAACACCAGTCTGGATCCCAGAGAGATTAACAAGAACCCGCATCTAAGACGTCATCATCCTTTACCAATTAACTAATACCACTTCTATTCTTCCACCTATTTTTAGTACCATGCTTCGACAGGATGGCCTGCAATTCCCTTTGATTCACAGGACTGCTCTTTTAATGCTACGTCGTTTTCTTTACCAGGATGATGTTCCGTTAGGATGAAACGTGGTCAATCCTTATAACTGGATTCTGCTTTCTAACACAAAAGGATATACTAATATACAGTTATTTTTCAGCCTTCTTGGTGCGGAACATAAATTGTGCCAGTGGAACTCCTCTAATTGGGGACAATTCTTTTTTCCTATCTGCTACTCTGTCTCTTACCTGTAATGAAGCATAACCTTTCCTCCCACTCCAGTTTGTGTGTTACCCCCTTTCATGTTTCTATAACTAATCATGGTACTACTGTCCTAAATTGTTCTGATGCTAACAGTAACTTGTTTCCTTTCACAATGTTGGAATGCCTCCCAGTTTTCCATTGCAGTAACCAGTCTCCATAACTGATGAAGAGCTGCCTATGATTTTGTCTAGAAACAAAAGAGACTTCGGCATTACAGCAGCAGTGGGTTACAGCGGTGGCTGTGTCTGCTGCTGTAGCTGCGGCCAGCAGGGACAGCATTAGCTGCTACAATACCAACAGCACAAGCTGTCAATAATATAGCTGAAGAGCCGCCTCAGCTTTACAAACACAAAAGTTTATCGATGCCCACTTAAAGGCTGGCATAAACTGATCTTATACTCCTGATAACCTTACCACTCAATTAGGATTAGAGACTGAAACATGGGCAGACATCATGGCTCTTGGAATACTTATGGTACTGGGATTTGGACTAATAATCGATGCCTTATGCACATAAGACACCAACAACAGGGAGAACATCAGACCATTAAAATGGCACTTATGGTGCTTGAAACTGGCACATCTCCCCAGGTGGTGGCTAAATATGCTGGATCGGTAGCCAATGATGGGTAAGCAAACAGAGACATATATCAACCTAAGACAGGTCCTCATCCCAAGAGGGGTGAGATACCAATGATGGGTAAGAATATGTTCTGCTGTTATGCAACCTAAGACAGGCACGATCCCGGGGATCCAGAGTCACAGATAGGCTCATGGGGGCCCATACCAACGTAAGACAGGGTTCTGATGCTGGAGGTCATAATTCCAATGACGGGTAAGGATGGTGCTCACCACATGAGCTATCATGATGACCTGATCCTAAGCCCATTAATAAAACAGAAAGGGGAGATGCTGGAGGCCGCTGCCCTGTAGGGCCCACAGTGGTGGCTGGCCTTGCCCTAAGATGGTGCTGAGAAGCCCAACTGCAAAGAAAAACAACTTTAATGAAGTGCTTTCTATGGCTGACTGATCTCCTCCGCGTCTGTGCTTAGCTTGTGATCAGTACATGTCCTCATTACCCACCATTAAGTCTCCATGAGCCAAACGCCTGACCCATTAAGGTGATTGGCTGTTACATCCCATAAAGCTGCGTACTTTGCACGGCGGAGGAAGGGCAGGCAACAGCTGTGTGACGAGAGAAGAAGAGAAGCAGCAGCTGCGTGAGAGAAAAGAATGAGAGAGAGAGAGCTGCGCGATGAGAGGAAGAAGAAGAAGAAGATGGCGGCGGTGGAGGAGGAGGAAGAACCAGGCACTCGGCTCAGAAGCTCTCCCATAAAAATAAAGACCTTAAAACTTCATCTGAGAGCCGAGTCTTCATTGTACTCACTGGAAAAGACAGGTATAAGCTTCCCAGTGGCCTTTCAACTCACTTTAAGTTGCAGAAATATCTGGCCACTCTCTTCATATAAGGCTTCATCCTCTTGACCTGACTAATGCATGTCAGGAAAAGGTCCCCTGTGACAATGCCAAGGTTCCTTTTACCAGCCCTTGTAGGATGCATACTAGAGGACAGTGTTGCAGACACTGGGGCAATGAAGATGCAAACAAGTGAAATTGATGGATGAACAAATTGCTTGATTATGTCAGGAAGAGCACAGTTTACAATGGCACGATACCATTTTGAACATGCTTCACCCTGCAAGAGAGGAATGGTACACAGATTCAAAGCTGAATATTCAAGAAAGGTAAGAGTAAAGGACATTTTCTGTTTACGAAATTAGTTTTCACCTATATTGTGTGTTCATTTTTGTATTCTAGCAGAAATGGGACGCTCAATGCAGAAGGGTGTTTCAGATGAATACCAACATCAATGAAGGGACACTAAATGACATTTCATTGCTATTGAGCTCCTAAAAAAATCCATGATATTTATACAGAATTCTGAATACAGAAAGAAGTAATTGTGAGATCATCTGTAATCATGATAATTACTGAAAATCATTCAACATGTAAAGGATATCAATGCACTTGCAAATTCTTGGCTCTTTCTTGTTGCTTGCAAGGGACAGCTGAATACATATAGGTTGATTTGCTTTTCTGGCACATGACCTATGAGGAAAGCTTTCTGGATACCAGAGCATCTACATCCAAGCACTTAAATTTAAACAAGTACAATTTTGGAAATGCAGCACTGAATGATGGCTGTGGAAATAAAGAGTGCACCACAACATCAGAAATTTAAACAAAAGCATATCTACTAGAATCCAAAAAATGAAGACACAAAGTAAGCATAACCTGAATTTCATCAACAGACAATTTTAAAGAATACCTAAAGTTGTGATCGGATAAAGTGAGAAGGAAAAGCAGATATTAAATTATTTCCAAAATTCAAAATCTACTTTTTCTCTTGTAATTTGTTATATCCACCAAAAACATGTTACATACATAAGTCTCTAATTTTATTCTTCCAACATCTCCTATTTCAAATAGGAGTTCTTGTGTCATTCATTACCGTACAAAGCACAATCAAATAATTCCCACAACCACGGTAAAGATGAGAACACCACATCTTTCACCCAGTTATCTATAGCATATCTTAACAACATTTATCAAAATTAAGTTTCTATAAAAATGCTTCATTAGTATTGAGAATCTACCTCCACTGATGCAGGGAAACCAAGACTTATAAATCCCCAGTCTCTTCTGATTGATATCAGCAGAAACTAAGATATGTATTCAGTCCCAAGTCATTCAAATCTTTAATGATATCTTACCTATCCAGATGCTAAGCAAAACAGACTGAGAAAGTGGAGGACCAAGAGCAGTTCTGTTTTGTCTTCACCTCTCATTTTCCAATTGGCATTGAGATTGACTTGCGTAATGCCCAGCCCTCAATTGAATGAATAATGTGTGTGTACCAAAGTAGGCCACTACCTCAAAAAGACCCACTGCAGTTTACATATTGAATTCATGCCATTAAAAACGTGGTGAGCAATTTCTTCTTCAAGAACTTGCTGATTAATTACCACTTCAGCATGTTTATGAGAATGATAGGACCTCTCAAATGCTTAGAGTTGTTTCATCTACAGGAACACCTACTTTGAGGAATTCCAGGTCATTGGGGAAACACTGCTGACCACTATAGCAGCTCCATCCTGAAATCTCTCTTAGAAATGACTTTTCACTTCAAGCAGGTAGTTTTCCAACCATGTTTTATTCACTTGATTTAACAGAGTAGAAAATATGGAGAAATTGGAGGGTTAGACTTGTCTGCAGAACCTCTGAAAAGTAAGTGACTGAATCTTCTTCCACTCTCTCTGAAATAATTTACAGAAAACTACCCCAAGGCAAAGCCAAACAATTTCTAATGAATATTTAATTGCACATTTGAGAACAATGTTTCAAGTGTTTTGGGTTTCATATCTAGACACACAGTCCAGGGGTTATAGTGTGAGAAATATTTAACCCTACATAAGGAGGAAAAGTGTAGCTTAACACTGAGTTGACAATTATTCCAGTGATACATTATGTCCTGGGGCATGAGGAGAGGTAGACACATGTAGAAAATATTATGTGTTCATGTCATTACCAAAAAAGGTATTTTGGGGATCATTTACACCTGAACCCCAAGCCATTGCAATCACAGTCTATTCCTCCCTTTCTGACTTTTTCTATTTCCCATGGTCTTTTCCTTTGAAGCATTCTAACCAGCAGATATCTGGGCAAAATGCACAGCCCAGTGGATGTGCTGGATCTTGCTAGTGTCTCAGGTATGTGGGTGGCTGAGGAAGGTGGTTCTCAAGGGCAAAGCCAGTTTCCCTAAATTAGGGAATGCCTGAGCAACTTAGCCAGATGCTGTCTGTAAATATAAATGGGCAAAAGGAAGAAGTGATGCTTTATGTGGTTAGTGATCCCACGTACAATATTTACCAGCAGAAGAAAGAAAAACTCAGAAGATCCTCTTCCAATTTTCAACTTTCCCATCATTATTTTTGCAGTCATTCCTCTCAGGAATCATTGCAGTGTGATATCTTGCAGAAAATCATAGGCCTTGAACTCTCATTCATTTATTTCTTCTACACTGAGGTGATCCTTCTCAAAGGAATGCCTAACATGGTTACCAGTACTCCCGTGTTGATAGAGGAAAAGACACAAAAGCTACAATATCCGAAGTGGACTTGATTTGGATCCAGCATATTGGGTTTGAAGGGGGCGGAGGTTCCAGGCTCAAGTAGGGGAGTGCACATTGTTTGGGGTTGTGTCTGGACCTGGGGCAACATGGGTTTCCATGAGTGGCTTCCCTGAGATCTTGGCTGCTCTGAGGATACCTCCTGATGTCACAGAAAGGTGAGGCGAGAGCGTGATAATGTCACGGGTGCCATGGCAACCAGAGAGGCTTCAGGTCTTGGAAGATTCAGATCAAGATTCTAAACAAGTGCCAGCTGAGCTGCGATTGTAAGAGGGAAGATGAAGGGAGTGAGTCCCAGGGGCCTGCTCTTTTCAATAAATGTGATCCTAAGATTGTCAACAAGGAGCAGAGGAGCCAGGGTGTTTGGGGGTGTGGCCCCAGGTCCTTTGATGTAACCAGTTCTGTTCAAGAGCAGGGAACCCGCTGAAGACCGACAGCCTGCACTATACTACTTGCCCACTAGGTGGCACTGTGCGACCTTAGCAGCACCAGGCATCATGGCCTCTGGCCACCCCAATCCTGCTGAAAGCAATTATTTCCCAACAGGTCTATTAAAATGGAATGAGACAGAGGTGTATGGGAGGGAGTGTGGGTCACCCAGCTTATCACAGTTCCAGTGGCATTGCCCTCTGAAATCACTCTTCCAGGTCGGGCACCTGGGGGCGCCGCTCTATGCTAGACCGGCACTTCAGCCCGCAAGATTTTCACTTGGACCGGGAAGACGCCACCGGTATCTTGTCCCGCTAGGCAAAGAGAGACCTTGACCATCCTGGAAGGTGGAGCTGGTGTAGGCACCAAGGCATCTACTTGGGGAGAGAAGCAAGCAAGGAAGCAAGCAAGGAAGCACCACTAAAGAAAAATAAAGAAGTTGTTCATTCCCAGTCCACCTCCGATTCTTTCCCATGGTCTCATTGCTGCAGGCAGTAACAATGAGGGGCCATGTGAATCATGCTTTTTCTGTAAACTTTCACCTTCAGTCTGTGGATGTCTTTATGAGTAAGTCTTTTGGGGACAGCATATTGTTGTGTCTTGCATTTTGTTTCAATCTGCAAGCCTATGTCTTTTGTTTGATAAGTTTATACCATTTACATTCATATTATTGAAAGATCATTTTTATTTCTAGTTATTTTGGTTTATTTTTAGTTTTTAACTTGAATTAGATTCTCCTTTGATTGAGTATACTTGTAGTGCTGTTTTTTCTTTTGCTGGTTTTTGTTCTTGTTCTCCATAAATTCTTGCACTATTTTATCAAGTATGTTTTGAAGTTTCAGTTTTATAGTTGTGAATTCTTTTAACTTTTCACCATCATGGAAAGTTTTTATTCTATCTTCAAATCTAGCACTTAGTTTTGCAGAATATAGTATTCTTGGTTGGCTTCCATTTTTATTAAGCTGGGTATGTATTATTGTAATACCTCGAAGCTTTTAGGGTTAAAAAAAAAATCAACTGAGATTAGTATTGGTTTTCCTCTAAATGTGACCAGTCCTTTCCTTTTGCAACTTTTACAAGTTTATTTATTTATTTTTTTTCTGGACATTAGTTGTTTTCAAAGTAACGTGTCTTGAAGTGGGTCTGTTGTAATTTTGTGTATCTGGAGTCCCCTATGCTTCCTGTATTTGATTTTTCCATTTATTTTTAAGGTTTGGAAAATTTTCTGACACTATTTTATTGAAAAGATTGTGCATTACTTTAGTCTGTATTTCAGAGTCTTCACCAACCAGGTGTATCTTAAGTTAGGCCTTACTAAACCCATTTTCTTGAAAGTTGTGTTCATGGTCCCTTAACATCTTTTGTCTATAGTTATCTTCTTTTCAAGATTATACGTTTTGTCTTCAAGGCCTGAAAAGTCTCTTGGTGATGCTTTCCATGGAATTTTTAATCTGGTTATTGATACCTTCATTTTGAGGATTTTCAATTGCTTCTTCTTCAGAATCTCCATCTCCTTATTAAAAAGGTCTTCTGCTTCTTGCTATTTTCTCTTGATTTCATTTTTTATGTCATCTTTTATGTCATAGATCAGCTTAAACTTGAACTTTCTGAATTCCATCTTGGACGTCTCCTCCATTGTGGTGACGATGAAGTCTGTTGTTAAAGTATTCTGTTGTTTGAGATGGTTTGCTTCCTTCATTTTTCACATGAGTGTATAGTGTCCCTCTGTGTTAGTAGCATGTCACAAATGGGGGAAACCAATAATATTAACAATCTATACAAACAGTAAATAGCAGTAGACAAGGTACTTAGTTCCTATTTTCACATCTACAATGTTAATAGGTACAACATTCAGAAAGAGGATCAGCAATTTCCATCAGTAAAGAAAGTAAATAATCATAAATTTTGTCTGGCTTAAAATCAAACAATAGGAGTTGTCTATGGCTTTTGCCATATTAATTATTGTTCTGGCATTAGTGGTAGGGGCAGACATTATATATATCAAATGCTGTTAAGAAGTGTTTAGGACAGAGTTAAGAACAGATAGGTTGGTAGAAAAGGTTTGCAATTTCAAAGACTAAATAGTGCAGATGCAGTGATAATGTAAAATATTTAGTTAATGAGAAGAGGGATAAAAAATAGACTTAAGAATATAAAGGAAGAGATAATAGAATGTGGCTGTTAACAATAGAAAAAGGAGAAAGGGAAGCAAGAAAAATAGAATAGTAGCCTAGACTATACAAAACAAAATCAAAATATGCTAATTAAAAACCCTATCCCTCAAGAACAAAGCACAGAAAACAACCTTCAAAAAAAGGCTAGAAGTGGAGAGAATTCATTTAATTATTCAGTATACATTCATATAAAACAAAACAAAAAACAAAACAATACAAAAGTAAAAAAAAATTGGTAAAAGGTTAGGAAATGAAGGACTTGTTTTAATTATGTTGGATGTAACAGTGATCATATGTGTTTGCTGTCTATGCCAAACTGATTTTGTTTCTTCTTCAGGTGTGAACTGAGCATAGGAGTATGGGTTGTGGGATGTTGAGTCTTTCCTTTATATTGTGTTGCTTAAAAAGTTTTCAGTGGCGTTTAAAACCTCTAAACTTTCTTTCATGGGAGACAGGTAAGGAATTAAATGGGAAGAGCTGTCCATTCCACTCCCAGGGTGTATTCTTCAAGGGTTCTGTGAGAGGAGACCCCATAGGTGGAGTTCCTCTTTGCAGGTCCTTTGTTTTAGTGAGGTTCTGGTATCTTTATTGTGTGGCAAGTGTTGAATCAACCAATATTTTTCTAAATCCTGTTAGATGTCCATCTGTGATAGTTTGGGCAGGCCAGGAAGTGAAGAGGTGAACTGGGTGGGTCAGGATGCAGGCCACATGACAAAGCTAGTGGTTGGGTTGGTGATCTGTAAGCCAGGTAACAAAGCAGATGGTTGGGCTGGGTGGGGCTTGCAGGTAAGTGGTGGCCTGGCAAGCTTGGTTATGTGCCAGGAAGTGAAGCTGCAGGTTTATTAGGCCAGTGGTGGGCAGAATGGGAGACCAAGAGGTCAGGGGACTGGGTCTGGTGGTTCTAGAGAGCTCAGGCAAGTCTGGATTGAGAGACCAGGCAGACAGTTTGGGTCAAGACCAGGCAGATGCCAGGGATGTTTCATATGCTGGGTCTGGGCAGTGCCAAGACCAACCAGGCTGAAAAACTGAGAGCCACTTGTCCTGAGAGTCACCATATCAACTTCCTGATCCATTGTAGCTAGCCTTATAAGCTCCTGTAATTCACAGATCTCACATGGTCGGGGGAGAGTCAGGTTCTCCCTACCATACTCAATTTGAGTGCACCAGGGAAAAATGCTCTGTTTCTAATTTTCCCTGGGTTTCTTAGGGTCAGCTAAGTCTCTGCTAGGCTGAGATAGGTTTATGCACACCTAACCATGAACTCAGAGATCTGGGTTTCCACTTCCCATTGGCACATTTGTGGTAGTACTCACAAGATGGATCCTGTTTTGGCTTTCTATTGACAATTGATAAACTTAGGGTGACTTGTTTTTAGACCCATTTAATGAGTTGAGAGTCGACTGCCCATCCAGTCTCAGGACCAACTCAGAGCAGCCGGGTGAGTCTCTCCCGTTGGGGGGCGTCCCGGATGGGGCAGTAGTCCTGGAACGCAGGGAACTTTGTGAAGTAGAGCTCCCTGGCAAGACACCCCTCCCCCCGCTGGAGCAGTGAACTCAGACAACTGGGAGCATCTTAGAGGGGGTCACTCAGCACAGTGCTTGGACTTGGAGCACAACACTGGGACTCCGGGCAGCTACCCAGAGGAGGAGCTGTGAGGAGAGCTGTTTGGACTCGAAGCATCCGCTTCTGAGCACAGGGCCCACCCGGAGGAAGAGGAGGAGCATGGCAGGTTGCTTGGACTCGGAGTGACTGCCCAGGGCTATGGTGGTTGGTGGGAGGAGGGAGGCACGCAGTGAGTTGCCTGGACTCCCAGTGACCGCACCGGAACACCGGGCAGCTGTCCGGAGGAAGAGACATGCAGCGAGTCGCTGGGACTTGGAACAATTTGTACGGGGCTCTAGGTGGCTGCTCAGAGGAGGGGCCGCATATCCAGGCGATTAGGTACAGAGCAGGGTCCCAGACCTAGGAGGCTTCTTGGTGGAAGAGACGCACAGAGAACGGCTTAGGGGCAGAGCGACAGTTCCAGGACTGCGGGCAGATTCTCTGAGGAGAGGCAGCCTAAGGAGACTCGTCTGTGAAGGGTGAGGCTCCCAGGAACAGGAGGTAGGTCTGGGCCCCTGTGAACATCGCAGAGGAAGGCAGCCCACCCCAGGCAGTTGTTGTAATTGAGGGGAACCTTTAGGAGGGGAACTGACCAGCGAGACCTCCCAACGGGGTGAGTCTTCCCTGCCGGGTGAGGTTTTCCCACAAGGACGGAAAAACCAGAGACACAGGCCCAAACGGGCCTTGCCTCAGCCCACAGCCTAGTTCCCCTTTGGATGACCATTGGTCAACAAGTGGAGGCACCTCTGCCCACTAGCAGGGAATATACCACACCGGAAGGCCACTAACCTTAGAGAGGCAGCTTCCTTGTGGAGCACCACACGATCAACTTACTCCAAGACATTAGCCTACTGAAGGCTAAGACGGGATATACTAGAAATCTTCAGGGACATTATAAGTCAATAGTGGACCGCTGCAATATCTCAGCAGTCCACTGATACCTGAACAATATGAGAAAACAAGGGAAGAAAATGCCCCAAACAAACCTAGATGTTACACCAATAAAACCCAATGACAGCATGGTACAAGAAATGACAGAAAAGGAGTTCAGAATGT